>NW_022145617.1:0-6660 GCF_002938485.1 Sitophilus oryzae | reverse complement strand
AACATCTAAAAGCCAGTTTTATTAAAATGTTTCGCAAAGAATCATTCACAGACTCAGTGCTACTTTATTTATTAATATTTTTTTATTATTTGTTTCAGGTCAAATAACACGTCCTACCCAACGACAAACAGAAATAAACCGAAAATCGAAAACATCCCCATCATTCGCGATACGATGAACCTTCCTCATTCCTTAACTAATAAATGAGTTAGTTAACTCTCGTAAAACAATCTCAAAACCGTCCGTGGTCGACTTACACAATCAAAATAATTTTATTATATCGTGCACTTTTAAATCAACAAACTAAAAATGAGTTCGGTACTATTGGAAGCCAGGCCGTTCAGGCCTTTCAAGTCCAGCGAAGAGTACCTCTATGCTATGAAGGAGGATTTAGCTGAATGGTTGCAGACCATGTATCCTCACCTTAATATCGCCGTGGAGAACTTCATGGAGAAGCTGGAGACTGGCGTAACATTATGCGAGGTAAGTACCTACTTGTAGTCTAAGAGCTGGCTACATAAAACAACTTATCATCGTTACATGGCTAATTTTTTGTGTGAAGTATCCTTTATTATGAAATAGTCATGTCTGCCAGCGCGATCCCGGGGCTTTAAGCTGGGGCGGCCAAATCAAAAGGGTGACATTTTGACACTAAAAATATTATAAGATACACAAGTTATAATTGCGAAAATAGCTTTTATTTATAATTAAGAAACGTGGAAAATTGTTGGCAGACATTTTTCTAGTCGCTAAAATGCCGACAGACAACGCGAAAGAGGCATGAAATTTTAAAAATTATTAAAAAATGAAATTTGAAGAATGAAAAAAATTATGGCATATTTGCATGCTGATTTGGTGAAATGTCATATATTTATTTATTTTAAAAGCCGTATGCAAAAGGGCAGACAAAAATCGTGGCTAAATCAGCTGCAGAGAGTTATCAAAAGCGCGATATTACTCTAGCGCTTTCAGGGAACGCTCGCCGCCTCATCCATTTAAGTATAGATAAATCATATACAGTACGTCTGTCCGTTCTGTAGCTACGGGGTATGCGTGAGAGGGGAAACGATATTCTCTCCATGTTTTTCGTAAAAAAATAGACGACGCATCCCATCAATAAAAATTCAACAAATTTGCAAGTAGCCAATGAAATGAGTGGGCGGAGCGATTTGCGGTGACGCAGTCGTTAAATCGACGTATAAAATATATTGCTGTTTATTTAAATGTCTTTTGTCCGCATTCCTTTCATAGACACAGATCCAGCAGATGTACTGTATATACGATTACAGTACGTCTGTCTGTTTCTGTGGCTACGGGGTATCCGTGAGAGGAGAAACGATATTCTCTCGATGTTTTTCGTAAAAAATTAGACGACGCGTCCCATCAATAAAAATTCGATAAATTTGCAAGTAGCCAATAAAATGAGTGGGCGGAGCGATTTGCGGTGACGTACTCGTCAAGTCGACGTATAAAATATATTACTGTTTATTTAAATGCTTTTTGTCCGCATTCCTTTCATAGACACAGATCCAGCGGACGAACTGTATATTATAAATATATTTTTTTATTATTTCAATAACGATTTTTCTGTGTGCTCTTTTGCATACGGCTTTTTAAATTAATCAACGATAAACATGACATTCCACCAATCGACATGCATGTATGCGATGATTTTCTTTTGTCAAAATTCTATGCCTCTTTCGCGTTGTCTGTCGGTATTTCAGCCACGAGAAAAATGTCTGTTAACAATTTTACACGTTCCTTAATAATAAATAAAAGCTATTTGGCAATTATAACTCGTGTACCTTATAATATTTTTAGTGTCAAAATTTCACCCTTTGAATTGGCCCGCTTTAAGCCCCGGGATCGCGCTGGCAGACATGACTATTTCACAATGGCTATACAAAAGTATACTTCACACAAAAAATCAGCCATGTAACGACGATAAGGCTCTCCGTCTATTAGAAAATTGATCAAATTGATGTCTATACTTTTGGGTAGATATAGCAGAAACGACGATTTTTCAGTACTACTTTTGTTATGTTCCTGAAACAGTTCGAAATTCCTGTTCCTTGCATATAGCGTGGGGTTCAGCAAGGCTCTCCTCTCAATCTTTTTTATATACAGGGTGGTACGAACTGTATTCCGCAAACTTGGGCGGCATATTCTGCAGATAAAAATAAGTTAAAAAGTTCGTATAAATGTATGTCCTAAAACGCTTAGTTTCAGAGATACAGGGTGTAGAAGTTTCATTTTTTTTTCGATTTTTTCCAAATAATTTCTGAAGTACCGTCAATATATTTTTGGCATGAGAAATTTGATTTTGATGTCAATATAACTCCTATTTGTAGGGGGCGCCACCTATTTGTGTTTTAACTGTTTTCAAGAGTAATAAGTTTTCGTCCGTACCAGTATAAAAAACTACTGAGTCAAAAATATACATTTCCGTGATTTTTTACGTAAAAAATGTCTCTTGGTAAAAATCGCTACTAGCAACCATTCTCAAGATATTTGGAATGGAAATAGTCAATACACGTCATTATTGACAAAAAATAAACATGCATGTTGAGTAGATACAATGATAAATTTCGGTACTTTTTATTTTTTGAAATTAATGATAAATTGTTCTTGGAAAAAATGATGATAAAACAGTTTCTGTTGAACTTTTGGCACAAAAACATTTCAAATTTATAATTTCAGTCTAATAACTATGTAATCAGCATGTTTAATTTATGTCAATGGTGACAGGTATTGATATTTTCGATTCCAAATATCTCGAGAACCATTACTCGTAGCGATTTTTAGAAAGAGATAATTTTTACGTAGAAAATGTCGTAAATGTATATTTTTTTATTCAATAGCTTTATACAGGTACGGACGAAAAGTTATTACTTTTCAAACTAGTTAAAAAATATGTAGGTGGCGCCCTCTACAAGTAGGAGTTATATTGACATGAAAATTAAATTTCTCATGTCAAAAAACTCCTAGATACTAATTTTCATCCAAATATTGACGTTACTTCAAAAATTACATGGAAAAAATCGAGATAAAAATGAATCTTCTACACCCTTATCTCCGAAATTAAGCATTTTAGGACATACATTTATACGAACTTTTTTACTTATTTTTATTTGCAATATATGCCGTCGGAGTTTCCGGAATACAGTTCGGACCACCCTGTATATACCGTATGATCGAAAAACACGCACGGCGTCAGCGATGGCTATGAAATGAAGATCGCTGTCATTTTATATGTAAAATTATATGGGGAATGTCAACGATCATCATTTCGAAGCCCATTCGACGCCGTTTTTTTTTATCGTACGGTACTTTTGAGTAGAGATGGTAGAAACGACGATTTTTCAGTACTACTTTTGTTACGTTCCTGGGGCGCTATTCTGTACAATCGTCGGTATCGTTAAGTTACCGACAGCTCTCGGTACGTTTGGCCAATGAGCGTCATGTGGATTGTTGTTGTCATAGTTTTAGCTGTCATTAATAGGACATATAGCAAATTTGTACCGACGACTCTCGGTATCTCTACCATGAGTTTAACAAGGGCACGGTAGAGATACCGATCCTCGTCGGTAAAAATTTGCGATTCTGATCGGTAACTATGACAACAACAATTAACACATTTTTACTATATACAAATACGTAACGAGAGCTGTCGTAACTTACCGATACCGACAATTGTCGATGCCGTGTACAGAATAGCGCCCCTGGAACAGTTCCAAATACCTGTTCCTTACATAACTATACTAAAAGTTAATTTAATTCAAAAATCATGGCAATGATTGCCGATTTAATTTTTGCTAAAAAAGTTTTTGTCACGTCACAATTAATTGTTCACATATTTTTGCGTTGTACAGGGTGTCCCATTTTCGTGTTTTTTGCGGGGTATCTCGCTTATGCGTAGAGATACAAAGATGCGGCTTTCACTTCACTTTGTTACTTTTTTATGAAACTAAAAATGCTACACACAGAATAGTCCTAACCCTCTTAGTTCATATATGCAGGGGCAAAATTGAAATGTTGCATTTTTGGCTCTCTTCATATCTGGGACTATCTTCTTATCGAAAAGGTGAAGATAACCTGAAGTAGACATTTTCGTAAGTCAATCCAGTGGCGTAACAATCGTTGAGACTGCCATTCTCGAAATATAACCTAAACTTATGTTTTTTTTAAATGGGACACCTGTATATTATTTTTTTGTCATTACCTTGTCATGAGCTTTCTAAAAATATAATATACCCTGAACATTTTTTTATAAATTAGGAAAAGATACATTTTTAAACTTTTTACGATGACAGCTGGTTTATAATAGATAGTCACGACAATTGAATAATAATTTATTCAACGTCAATTTGGAAACCCACTTTCTGTTTAATTAAAAATATAGGTACCTAAAGTAAAATAGTATCATTCTTTTACCTTGAAAGATGTAACAATAGTTTGAAAAAAAGAGATGTTATATAAGTAAATAATTAAAAACTCATTATGAGTAGGTACAATTCTCACGTAGATATACTTTCTTTTTTTATTACAAAGAAAATCATTTTTTGCATTCATTTCTACAAATGAACATATAATCCATTTTGGACATGCTAAGATATTTCCTAAAACGTATAATTAAAATTATATTCAGGATTGAATTATGACCTTCTGTTTTCATTTAAAGTATTTTTAAATTAACTTATTAAATATTCATTAAAAATAATTGAATACTTTTTCTTCATGGTAATTAAGAAAATGCCTGACAAACCATTTTAAATTGATGTTTCAAAACAAAAACATCTGTTTGAAGGAGGAGTAAACAAACATTATAAAATTATAGGATTTCTGTGGAAATCTTCGAAATTGTGTAGCGCTGAACGTTATGGCGACGTGTTACTAAACAATGAGTGAGCTTTTTGTGATATTATCTATTGTAATTATTAGCAAGGATATTGCGTATTTAAATTTGCTTTAAATTTGACAACTGAAATCGCTTGCAACTCGGTTTATTCTTGATTGCAGAACTGTCTGCACTATTTGTAGTGTTTAATTTTTTCACCCGAAATAACTTGCGTTTTGTTGTCATAATAGGAAAATTCGGTTTAGAAGTACACAGAATATTCTTGAGTTACGTCATGTCCCTCTCCTTCTCCTTCTTCTTTCTCAGCCTGGTTCCATCCAGTGTCGGATATAGGCCTCTTTTAGGTTTTTCCATGCTTCACGATCTCTAGCCAATCTTATCCATTGTCTTCCTGCCACTGTTCTGACGATATCGACTCATATCTTGTTTGGGCCCACACATCTTGTTCTTCCCCTAGGTCTCCACAGAATGACTTTTTTGGGCCATCGGTCTGGATTCTGTCTTGCCACATGTCCTATCCATTGCCACTTCAGACTTGCCACTCTTTTAACAACATCTATTTAGTTTTGTTTTTTGACGTATGTGGGTGTTCCGTATTTTTTCCCTAATGGCGACTCCTAACATGACTCTTTCCATGGCTCTTTGTGCTACTCGTAGTTGTTCTGCTGTTTTTCGGGTAATTGCCATAGTCTCTAAGTCATACGTAAGCACAGGTAGAATACAGCTGTCGTTTAGGTTAGGTTTTTTATCCTTGAAAATATCGCTCATATTTCCAAATGCTACCCATGCCAAATGGATCCTGGGTTTGATCTCCGTATTTTGGTTCTCTTTACCCAGCTTGATGTATACTGGTCTACCTTTTCAATAACAACGTTGTCTACAGTAATGTTATGGATATTGTTGCTCATTATCTTGGTCTTCTTCAAGTTCATTTTAAGGCCAGTTTTCTGGGATTGGTCATTTAGCTCCTTTAGCATGGTGTTCAGTTCTTGAATGTCGGTGCTCAGCAAGACAATATCGTCTGCGAACCTAAAATGGCTAAAGTGTACCCCATGGATGTTTAGACATATATTTTCCCATTCTAATTTCTTAAAGACATTTTCCAGTGCTAGTGTAAATAACTTGGGAGAGATGGTATCTCCTTATCTCACGCCCTTGCCGAGTGGTATTTTTTCTGTTTTGAAGTCATCATCTAATTTAACTTGGAAGGTTGCAGTATCATAGATATTTTTAATAATGGAATAATATCTGAAATCGATTCTCGCGTCCTCCATTGCAGCTAGAAGTGACCAGGTTTGGATGCTTTCTGGTAGTCTACAAAGGCCAAAATTAGCGGTATATTGTATTAAGTTGTTATTTCAATGACTGTTTAATTGTTTGTAGATGATCGATGGGACTGAAACCTTTTCGAAAGCCTGCCTGTTCTATTGGTTGATAGGAAGAAGCTGACGTCAAGTAGCAGAGGAATATTTTGTTGAAAGTCTTCAATAATAACAAACTTCTAGTTATATATGTATCCTTCGTATGGTGGCATAAGGTAATGCAACAAACAAAAATGCTCAGCCTCAGCAAGGTACAAAGACTTGCTTGTCTGAGCATAACAGGGGCGATGAAATCAACGTCCACTGCATCAATGGAGGTGCTTCTGGACCTTCCGCCTCTTCACATAGTGATCCAGGCGGAGGCAAGAATGGGACTCTATCGACAACAAAGTGTCTTGTCTCTGGGAAATAGGACAGAAACAGGACACTCAAAGATGGGAAATTCTATCGGGGGACCTCTACTCCAAATGAGATCGGACC
>NW_022145616.1:14028-76153 GCF_002938485.1 Sitophilus oryzae | reverse complement strand
ATTTTAGGTATAAAAACTTAATTAAATTCTTTGTAATTTATATCTCGAAAGAAACGTGGAACCTAATTAAATCCCTATAAATAGCTTGCTTACTTTTATAACGAAACAGTTTATTTATTTTATGTGTTATTTACCAAACAAGAAGTAATTGTCTATCTGTCTGTTATTGTTTAGTTTCTACACGACATTTACTTACGAAAGCCGGTCGTAATAAAGCTTTGAACGAAAATATTTCCATTAAAGTTATTTTTAAATGTCAGACTGTTTGAAATTTTATGAGACATCTTTTCCGTAGACCATATTTCAAATAAACTGCATTGAAGTACATTTAAAACTTTCTTTCTTGGGCTCATAAAATTTCTAGAAAATGGAATATATTTAACTAAAAATATACCATGTGGTACATAAATAATAAATCAGGGTGAAGTGTTGATCAACAGAATTAAAATTAATACATAAATGATAACAAAATTAGAATTATAAATAACTACCGTGTACCCGCGACTTCGTAGACTTCGTCAAATTAATCATTTGTATTGTAATATTTGAGGGGCGTTTTCACCCTCTTGGAGTTTGAGATTCGAGAAATTCTTCCTTATCGAACCTCTACACCCCACAGTCAATCCGTTTACCAAAAATCAGCTTGAAACGTCAAGCAGTTTAAGCAGAATCGTGATTACTCAATGGTCACATTTTATGAAACACCCTGTAGAAATTTTTAAAAAATCTTAAAATATGTAAAACAACAAAATAAAATATACGTGTTTAAGAGTTTTTCCGAAAAACTCACAGGTTTTTAAATAAAAAATATTCTAATATTTGAGGGGTGGTTTCACCCCCTTAAGCTACATTCGAAATCAATTCGCTGGCCAAGTGGCAATTCGACATTAAAGTCGGCACGAAATTAACCATTCACAACAAATTTCAAGTCGAATTTTGCGCACGCGTGTTTAAACGTCTCCTCACATTTTTTTAGGTCAGTTGTTTGTTTTTATTTTGGAAGAGCATATGGAAGAGGCAAAATCCGGAACGTTGTTAATTAAGTTTTCCAAGTTTTTATGTTTAGAAAAATGGAAACAAGAACGTCATTTAGTGATGATTTTTTTCTAAAATGTGTCTCAATTATGGGATTGCTTAAGCGAGCTTCTTGTAAAAGATTTTCGTAGCACCCAAAACTTTTTCTCGCCATTAATATGGGTCGGACGCCCCATTTTTTAGATTTTGGTAAACCCCTTGGTTTACGATCAAGCGAATTATTGAGCTGCAACAATAATTGCCGTTTTTTTAACAGCAAAGCCACAAGTCCTGATAAAATAGGAATAGCGTCCACTTCACTCATTTTTCTTTTAATAATAAATATTTACTTTTCACAGGAAAATGGCTTGTAACAACAACACAAACAAAATAATTATTAAAATTTAAATGTCAAAATTGTCATAATTGTCAAACGAAAATTCCGTGCTGAAGTGGAAGTTTGCAGCTTGCAAGCTTTCAATCCAACTTCAACTTGCACTCTGGCGTCGAATTTTGTTGTGAATGATTACACTGAAGTACATATGATAAGTTTGCGTGCCAAAGTACCACTCGGCCAGCGAATTGATTGCGAATGTAGCTTTACAATTCGAGTTTCGAAAAATCCCTTCTTATCGAACCTTTACACCCTAAAGTCAATCCGTTTTCCAAAAATCAGTTTTTTACGTCAAGCGCTTTAAGCAGGATCGTGATTAATCAATGACCAGATTTTTCGAAACACCCTGTATACATTTTTAAAAAATCCTAAATTATGTAAAAAACAAAATAAAATATACGTGTTTAAGCGTTTTTCGGAAACTTGACCGTTTTTTAAGTAAAGAATATTGTAATAATTGAGGGGTGGTCTCACCCCCTTGGAACTGGAATTTCGAAAAATCCCTTCTTATTGAACCTCTACACCCTATAATCAACCTATATGCCAAAATTGAGCTTCTGACGTTGAGTGGTTTGAGCAGGATCGGGATTAATTAGTGAGTCAGTCACTTAAGGATTTTATATATTAGTATAGATAAAAATTATCGAATAAACATATATATAAATAATTTTGGTTCCTGTGACTTTAAATCTGATCTTTATTTTTTTACATATTTTGAAAAATTAAATCATTTTTCTCTTGAACGAATTTTGTATTGTTGAAGCTCCTAATACTTCAAAATTGACTAGTTTATTTTGAGTTCGACACGAAGCAGATATTTTATCAAGGATAAACATTCCCGAGAAACAAAAATAAAAGAATTTTCCATAGGTGTTCAGTATTTTTAAACACCCTTTATATTTATATTTAAGTATTATAATAAATTTAAATCATTACAATCAATGATATTCATACAGGACGCAGTAGTTTATTGATACTTCATAATTTACTTATACATGATACACATTTTCTTCTATTTTGTAACGGGAGCACACGTATTTATTATAAACAAGTAATTGTGTAATAACGTAATTAAAAATGAAATGTTTATATATAATTATGTATTGAGTAATTATAATCAGTTTAATTTGTATAAGTGGAACATGGGCTTTCGAAAATCACTTGACACCACTTTAATGGTTTGACCACTTCAACGCCTGTTTCCTACCCTTGTGTGCATTTAGGTCAACTGTCCACTTAGCTATTACGAGGGGACCGCCAAATGGCTATAAAGTTTTAAAGCTCCAACAATGTCAAGAAAATAATTAACTTATACAGGGTGAGTCTTAAATAAAATGATGTTACCTGCAAATGTAAGGCATCCCTACTCTGTTGTCCCCAATTTCCATTCAATTCTAAAAAGAACAGATATTTTAATTTTGAATTTCAAAAAAAAAATTTATAAAATTTTGAGAACCACTGGATCTTTCTGGATTTTCTTCTCTGTAAATTTAATCTATCTACCTATGTTGCTTTACGTCAAGAAATTATCATTTCTTTAACTAAAACTAAAAATTTTTTTTTTTCAAAAAAAAAACTGGGGTCGAAATATAATTCCTAAGTAGCATCTATCTGACTTATCGAACTAAATCTGACCTGAAGTGACGTCAGACTTTATGCAAATTTAGATCGGGTTCTGGTGATACGACCTGTGACGTCACTTTCCTATCAAAAGCGACGTCGTTGGATCCGATTCGGTAAATCCAACGATCTGTCGACGTACAAAAATAACAACGTACATTTTTAGATATACACTTCCCAACGTCGTTCCTCCGCCGTTATGTGACGTAATATACTTGAACTAGCCTTTATGCCTCAAATTGTCCTGAATAGGATACGTCTTAATTGATAATCCCAAAGTATCCAGAATGAGATTTATTGCATTTTATGTCTAGTATTTATAACCTAATTTACGTCCAATTTTTTTTACTTTGAAATTTCCAAAAAAAAAATTTTTGTTTTAATTTTGGACAAACCAATGGATCTTTCTGGTTTCTTGTAAATTTAATCTACTACCTATATTACCTATGTTGCCATTATCAAGAAATTATGGTTTTAATCCAAACAACCAAAATTCCAAATTTTTTCAAAAAAGTTTGTAATCGTTTGGGATCCAAATATAGCAAAGAAAGTATTTGCACTCATTCAAACCTTCCAATCTGTATATTAAATTCTATGTCTCGTCATGTTTCAAAACATGTCTAATAATTTACCTAAAAGTATGTGGAGTTATTTTGAGATTTCTTTGCTACCTCATTTCTAAAGATTCTGTCAACCCCCCACCTAATCCATATAACCATATAAAATATATAAACCAATTAGATCAGCAAAACTTAAATGTTTGATACATACATTAAAAATCCCCGAGAATGATTTCAGCCCAAACTATAAATGTTTGAGATTAGCAAATAAAGGTTCAAAAAATAAAAATCTACCAATAAAATATTTTTAAAAAAAAAAATTTGTTTTAATATAACTTGGCTTGGTGGGCCCATTACATTATGGGGACATTTGTATATGTGTCTTCTGAACTCTGCTAATCCAATTCTTAAAAGCATGTAAAGTAAAGATTGTGATAATTTATAGTTTGAATTTTTAAAACAAATTTAAAAAAAATGTTGTAAAATGTATGGGTGATTCAAACACACACAATCTCAAATGTATGCTGAATTGTTTATTTGGTTTTGTTCTACATTCTGGATTCCTAGTAGGAAGCTGTAGCTGTAATATGTTGTCTGGGAGGAGCTTGAAATGGTTCCCTGAAGTTGAATTACTGAATTCTAAAGCAGCCTACCAAACAGCCATGTGTAATATCCCTTTATGTCATTATTTTCGACAATTTATTACTGAAATGTTATTTTCAGTCCCATCCTTTTCACTCCTTAATTTTAACACTGAAATGTTATATCAAGGCATGTAAACCTCTGAAACAGTGTGGTTTTATAGTTTCACACTGTACCATGAAACTAAAAATACTAAAGCTCTGATTTGATGATATTCTCATGGATCACTGATCGCACTGTGAAATTTATGGAGCTTGAAACCCAGGTTTTCCTGTATTGAATTGCCAGGGACGCTGGCTTTGGAAATCAACTGAAGCCTGCAAACAGTGTGTGGTGCAGGATTGGAGTCTGTACAAATCACTCCCACACCCAGCCAAATTTAGCACAGGGCCATTTGATTCGATAAAAAATCCTAGGGAGTGCCAAGCTTATAGTGAGGATGTCTGGATGTCACACTCTCTAAAGTGAAGCTTTGTTTTGTTTTGTAAAGCACGGTATAGGTGACTGTTCTGTGTTTCGAATTGAATTGGCTTTGTAATGGCATGGATGATGGAAAAGTGCACGAGATTCTAGCAATTATTTGAATTTGAATTTGGGATGGAGGGGAGGTTATCCACGACCTTATCCATTGTGTTCCCTTCGAACTCACTGTTGAACAGGGTTTTGACAAAGTCAGTGAGTCTGGGGAATGGTTTTATGAGGCAGAAGTCCCTCCATCCATCGTCAACAACCATGGCATTTGAATGGTGCTGCCACTGGTGCACCAAGTATTAGGTGTACTTGGTGTCACTCATTCACTGCATAGTCCTGGTCGCTCTCTGGGGTTTCACCTACTGAGGAGACAGGCAAACCCCAGAAACCTTGCACAACTCTGAAGAGATCAGCCTGGCCTGCATCTTTAAAGATCTGGGATTTTTCTTGATCATGTGTTCAAAGTCCTCTTCTGAGTGTAGTTCTGGTGACTGGGAATGGTGATTGACCTGTGGTCAGGACATCTCCTGTCTTATTCCGCCCTCGAGCTGGAATTTCACCAAGCGTGGAACTGTCTCGGGTCCGGCTGGTGAGTGTCGCCCTCCCAGCCAGATTGTTTTGAGCCACTGCCCTCTGTCCTGCAGGAGCAAAACCAGTGAGTATTCTGGTTTTCATGCCTGTCCATCCTCCCAAACCCCACCTGATCTGATGTCTGAGTTGATCTGCCTTTAACGCTGTTTGCAGGATTATCAGATAAGATGGCTATTTCCTTTTTCCGATAGTTCTTATCTAATATAAGTTGTACGCGTCTTCTGATAGCGTAGATTTCTGCCTGTGGATACTAGGGTAAGTGCCCATTGGTTTGGAGTATTTAGTTATCGACCCAAATAATCTGATCCCTGTTCCTGTATTACTGGTTTCAGCGAATGCATGCCATGGTGGCTGGTCTTTAACTGCTTGGCAAGCGTTTCGCTCTTCCAATCCTTCTATTGCTCAATACTACATTTACATGTTTGTCAAAGTTGTACGTTCTTGGCAGATATCAGTCCCATCAGCTGTAGATGGTATTTCCTTTCCAGTACCATACAATTCAATAAAATTTTCTCACATTTATGTCAGCATGAGAAAAACAATATAAGGATATTATTATAACTTGGTAAATATTTGAGGGGTAATTTTATCTCGTTGGAATTTGACTCTCGAAAAGTCCGTCACCAAAAATGCTTTTTAGTCAGTTTAGTGCAGAATCGAGGTTAAGAAATTACCCAAATTACCCAAATACAACACAAAATAAAATATACGTGTGTATACAAAATAAAAAATATTTTAGTATTTTGAGGGATAGTTTCACCCCCTAGAATTTATAGGGCAAGGTTTCGAAATCCCCTCTTATCGAACCTCTACAACTCTAAAAGTCAATCTTGTTTTCCAAAAAATCCGCCTTTTACATCAAGGCTTCTAGCAGGATCGGGTGGATTAAATAAATCAGATTTTCGAAACACCCTGTATATACATCTCTCTTTAAAAAATCTTAAAATATGTAAAAACAAAATATTTTTTTTTTATTTTGTTTTTTTCGGAAACTTTTAAAATAAAGTATTGTTATTTGAGGGGTGGTTTCTACCCCTTGAACTGGAATTTGAAAACCCTGTCCTCCTCTACACCCTAGCATCAACCTGTATGCCAAAATTGAGCTTCTTACGTTGAGTGGTTTGAGCAGGATCGTGATTAATCAGTATGTCACTTAAGGATTTTATATATTAGTATAGATTTATAAAAATAAGTTGGTACAATTGTAACGCATAACAGGAAATTAATATATTTAAAATTTGATTGACAAGTCATTACTTCATATTGTAAAAAAAACTTATAAAACTGAAAAAATATAATCAAGTTATTTTATTTTAAAAAACGGTATGTGTTACTACAAAACAAACAAAAACAAAACACCACATACCAAAAAAATATAAAAAAGAACAATTTCTGATTTTCAAGCTGCAAGAAACTTCCCGCATTTATTATTATATTTATCAATACAACTTTAACAAATACAAATTTGTAATATTCCACAGGAATAAATAAAACAAACTATTTTATTAATAATAACACTTAACAAATTTAATACCTTGGTTGATTAATTAACTTTAATCTTAATTTTTTTAAACCAGTATATTTTGACATTATTTTGCTGCAGTACTAAAATCCATTATTTACCTAACATGTGATGTCGATATTTTACAGCTACTCCAGTTTTTAGTATATGTTTAGTACGATCCTTGTACCATATACGAAATGCACTTATCTACGACGAGATGGTATACAAACTTTATTGATGGTAATTTTATTGGTGTATAAGACTTTTTCCCTGGGCAGCGAGTATTAACTATAAACTGTGCTCTGGGTCTACAGTTAATTTTTCCTCGATTTTTCCTCCACTTAACTTCAAAAGACTCAAACCAGAAGGAATAACACGAATCAAAATGCATCATCTTCCAAAACGCAGGGTATTTGACATAAGTTGACACAAAATTATAACCTTTAATTTGGCAAGACTTTGACAAGCCCCAAAAATCTAAAGGCGAGTTCATACGCATCGGCGTCCGTTTGTCGCTCATCGTTCCGTCAAACCAATAAAATCTGAAATATGATCTGTCATTTTTGAAATAAACCAATAAAACTGGTTCAAAACAACAAGACACGACGCATGACGGATTTATATTTAAACCCGTCCATAGTTAACTTAAAAAATATTAGAAACTTTTTTTTAGTAAAAAAATATGTTGGTATGGATGTCATCTGCTTTTCTTCTGGCATCGTCTGTCGAAATCTTACCCGAGAAAAAAAACAGAGTATATCACAGTATGTGTTAAACCAACTATAATCACTTAAAGGCGTTTAGGCAAACCGAACAATTATCCCTAAATCAAATTCATCCAGATAAAACGGTTCCCTCAGGAATTCTATTAATAATCTTTATTGACACTGTCTTGCCCTCATAGAATATTCATAGAACGGCGTCTGCTGTAACACGCTGCGTTTAATTTAGTTGATTATTGAGATAATGGAATGGATTGAATTGTTCCGTATTCTCTGTATAGTTTTGATCTTTAGATAGAATAGTGTTTTGTGTGGATGGTGTCCCGACATGCACTTTGTATTGTTTGAGCTGGTACATGATTCTAGTAGAGTTTGTGTTAGGTTAGTATGTGGGAAGTTGTTTATATACAAGTCTGTAGTTAAATATCGTATTACTTAATTCGCGTTATACAGTTTATAAATCTCTCTTATACTATTATGTTTTGAGGTATTTAAACTAAACTCACCGGCAAAAAAACCGGCCAATAAAAACTAGTCCCAATTTTAAAGTTGGATTTCTCTTGGAACCACTCATTAGATTTTCATGATTTTTTTAGAAATTGTAAATTAATTCCTTCTTAACGAATGCTACGTCAGAAATTTTTATTCCGAATTTATTTTGAGCATATACAGGGCACAACAATAAGACAAAGTTTTTTGACCGAACTTTGTAACACGGTGTAGGGTGCAGCAGCGGTAGTAGCTATTGCTAAACCAAATCACATTGTAGCCTCATCTTTTGTGGACATTTTATTTTTTTAATCACGACATTATCTCTGTTTGTATTGAAGATACGCTGCTTTAGAACAACGGTTGTCAAATTAAAAAATGCTATTATCTGTGACGGGGGTTGCTTGTATTGTGGCTTTAATTGAGGATGGCCGAAGTCAACGTTATGTGTCCGATACCCTGGGTATACCTCGAACAACAGTCCAGAATGCCTGGAATCGGTATATGGAAACTGGAAATTTCACCAGTCGAGTGGGTTCCATACGAAAATGGAAGACAAATGCAATTGACGACCGCTTTATTGTTCTGAATACTTTACGAAATCGAAATAGAATAGAATCGAAAATAGAATTACACCGTTTCAGAATCAACATCTGCTACAAGGCGTGCGTAGAACTCAAGTCAGTGAGAGAACAATCCGACGAAGACTAAAAGAAAACAGCTTGTCTGCAAGGAGGCCTGCCACAGGACCCCAGCTACTTGCAAGATATCGTCGAGAACGTCTTCAGTTTGCACGTTTACATGTTGCAGTTTGTGTGTGTATTGGGCAATGGACTAAAGTTCTTTTCACGGATGAATCGCGGTTTTGCCTGCGAAGCATTTTTTCGAGACGCACAAAACATCCCCCTTTAGAACTTTTTCTTTAATGGCCAGAAGCGGGAGCCCGGACCGCCCGAACAAACACTAGAGGCGCCACCGATCATCAAATGGTGTAAAAATTGCGAAAATTTAATCATCTAATTTTGACACAAGGGGTCGCGCTTAACTTTTTCAATTTTAGTTCAATATTCATTGTTTTCAAACTATATTATTAGACTTTGTTGTATTTTGTGAATGTATAAATGTTTTCTTAGTATAAAAATGCATTATAGTAATTTAAATTATATTACATACATATTTAAGATTCAAATATTATGACATATATGTCAGTTGCCGTCTAAAATGTCATCTTGATAACAAAAAGTTAATTTTTGTCAAGAGTCGTTAAAATCATGTTAAAATATTAAAATTTACAAGTTATAATTAGATATTTTATATTATTTCAACAACAAACACATAATAGTACAGCGTAATGTTGATATGCAGGTCCAAAACAAAAAGTGCCGTTATATTTTTCAGTTTTCGTTTTCAGCCGCGGAAGTTTCAGTGATTTTAGTGTTGTCGGATATTTTTATTTGTGAAATAGAAATATAGCGTTTGGATTGCAAAACTAAAAGAAGAAGTTTTATTGCAATGTAAGTAAGCGCTTGTCCATTTATTATTTTACTTTTTTCATACCTGCGAAAAATATACATATTGAAATTTTATAATTCGTTTTATTTAAAAAAATGTTAGAAAACAAGCTTGTAATCTTGTAATTGACATAATTGTTATGTAATATATTCCATTTAAATATAATATATTAGTAAGAATATATAAACAAGGATATTAGGTACTTTACAATTAAAAAAAATGTGAAATTAAAAAATATATACAGGCATTAATTGAAATTTTTTGAGTGTGAACAAACACAAGAGGCGCTTTATTATTTACTTTCATTTCTTAACATAACAGACGAAGTTCTAAAGGGAGATGTTTTGTGCCGAGACGTTCGTTTAGTTTAGGTTAGACAAGAATTTGACAAGTCTAAAAAATCTAAAGGCAAGTTCATACGCATCGGCGTCCGTTTGTCGTTCATCGTTCCGTCAACCGTGAAATATAATCTGTCACTTTTGAAATAAACCAATAAAACTGGTTAAAAAGAACAAGAGACGACGCATGACGGATTTATATTTAAACCCATCCATAAGTTAACTTAAAAAATATTAGAAACTTTTTTTAGTAAAATAAATAGATTGGTGTGGACGTCATCTGCTTTTCCTCTGTCATCGTCTGTCGAAATCTTACCTGAGAAAAAAAAAACAGAATATAGATATATTGTTTTACGTTGTCTAAAATTTGAAGTCATAGGCTACTACTAGTTAAAATTAAATAACTTAATAACGAGTTAATTTAGCTATAGGAAGTTGTATAGAACTTAGTTAATAAATTATTTTAAAAACACGTATTAAGATCATTATACCATTTACTCATTATCGACTAAACCATTATCAAAACCATCTATGTTATTCAGCTTCAGGTATATCTGCCGTGTATATAATGAAGCTTCACTGACGACACTGATTAAAGATAAGCGAGTTTACTGCTCGAAAACTCGTAGAAATTAGGGAGCGGCAAACGACGCCATTGTTAATCCCGGGTTATTAGGCGGTTCTGCATCCAGCACAATTAGTCTGGATGTGATGCACGCATTATAAGTTCCTCATCGGGAGCCATCAAACATTTCAGGCGATTGTCTCGAGATAATGATCAAAGTTACCCGGTTTATGGATCGCTGCGAAGGTTGTATTTAGTAGGCTGAAACTGCGTAGGTAGATGTTTATTTTAGATAAAAATAAAATGAGGAAAATATTACATTTTTTAGTTAATTCGTTCTGAAATATTTACACTCAAATGCAAAAAAACGCAACGGAGAAAATTTTGGTCAAATTTAAAGTGTTATATTTTTGTTATTTTTAGCCCTATTTTCATTATTTTTTTAGCAAACTGTATATAATTATATCAACTTTAATTCGTAAACTTTGTTTTTTATAAGCTTTAGTATTTGGCATATTATACACGGTTAATCGAGGGGTTGTTTTTTACCCTAACTTTAAAACACCCTGTGCAATAATTCCGTGTGAAAATTTTCCAAAAATATAATTTTACCGTCAGAACCATGACTACTGAGCATTTTGTTTTTGATTCATGTCAATACATGCTTGGGTTAATTTTTAAGAGCGAAATGAACTGATCACGATCAATTATTAGCAATTTTTTCAATTATCATTACTTATTTATGTAATTTTTTAATATGATGACATGGTTTTGGTAACTATTGTCGTAATGTTATATTATACGCCTGCATTGGATACTCTATACTATATTTAAAAAAAACGTTGAAGACCACGATACAGTCCTGGTTTTAATAAACATTAATAACGATAACAGAACTAATGATATTAAAGAAAACATCTGTAATACAATAATATGCAAAAAGAAAAAAAAAATCAAATTCAAATTCAAACTCATTTATTGGTGTTGCCATACAATAGCATTTACACAGGTCAGTAAAAATATAATAAAGAAAGAAAAAAAATCAAGCTTAAAAACATAAATAAGTTACTAGTACTGAGTTAAAAATAATTGTATATAGACACTAAAACACTAAAACACTAAAGAGAATAATAGCATCAACAATTAACATAAAAACACTAAAATCTAATATTTAAAAATTCCTGGAAGGAATAACAGGAATACCGCATCAGCAGGCCCCTAACCTCAGTCTTAAACCGCAAGAGGGGCATGTCCGCAATTTTCTTAGGTAATTTATTATAGAATTTAACTGCCAGGTACCCAGGTCCATCTTGGCACCTAATTAATCGGTGGTAGATTGGCACGAGCCTATCCCTACCCCTTGTCTCATGGTGATGGACTTCTCCATGGACCCTATAAAGGTCTCGGTTCTTTTTTACATAAAGGAGATTTTCCATTATATATACCGACGGGACAGTCAACACAACCACAGCCCTGAATGCCTCTCCACAGTCGGCCCGATAGTCAAGCCCAGCCAAGACTCGCACAGCCGCCCTTTGCAAGCTAAAGATCCTCTTTAGTTGGGCTGTATGTCCCCAGGCGAGAATAGCATAGGATAAGATCGAGTGGAACAAAGCAAAGTATGCAGTCCTCAGTACAGGCCCGGAAACACTTCCTGAAAGGCGACGCAGAGCAAACAATCCCCTTCTAAGCCTAGACGCAACCCCATCAACATGCTCATGCCACCGAAGCAGAGGATCAATCTGCACTCCCAGAAACCTAATACTCTGGACATCTGCGTTTGCTGTTTCTAAGTCTCTAAGAGAGAAAACCATCCTATTCGTTTTGTCAGGATTCAGAAGCAACCTATTGGCGCAAAACCATGACTCAACATGGCCCCGCACTACCTCACTCCCCTTCATGGCATCCTCCAATGAGTCAAATGAGAAGGCCACTGTTGTGTCATCAGCGAAAAGTGTAAATTTAGATGTTGAGTCTATATATGGCAAGTCGTTGATATATTTAAAAAGAATTGTAAAAAATACCCTAATATTTTGTATTGCTTCCCTTGGCTGCTATAACTGCCTGTATACGTCCGTTCATACTGTCATTGAAGCTGCATATACCATATTGCGTTATGCTTTCCCTTTAAGACTTCTTCTTTAAGACCCAAGCGAAGTTCAGTTAATGAAGCTGGTACCGCTTCTCGACCTCTAACTTTCCTCCCAAGCATTTCCGAAACGTCGAACATGATGGGCAATTCATAATAGTATATAGTTCACAATAATCACCAAAGCTGCCTTGTCATATTGAAAAATAACTTATTTAGAAATTATAATTGAAAAAATTTCAAATTGTTGGTGGCAAGTTCATTTCGCTCTTAAAAATTAATTGTCATTCTCCCGACGTCTTTGATACCGTTTTTTTTTATCATACTGTATTTTAATAAAACTATGTACGATTAGAAATTAACCAAACCAAAATCAACGATTATTGATTTATTACAACACACAATACAGGTTTCGAGGCCGAATTACTAGAGCAGAGGCGTTGATTTTATCGACGTAGATATGTAGTAGGATTTCCCAAAGGCAAATGGAGACGAATTAACGAGATTTATGTTTGAAAGCGTCAATTTTCGCGTACAAACGTTAAATTCTGCGACTATTATTGTAACTAATCGTTCCAGTCTTAGACAAACATGAGGCATAAAGGAAATGGAGTGAATTCAGGGCTTTAGACTGAATATCTACCATCAAATTAGTGAAGCAATTACCTTAGTTATGTTTACAGCAGAAGATACCATCTCACAATAAATATTTGTTTTAGAAAATTGGTTGAGCACGTGCACAACCAACCGCCAAGATAAAAAAAAGGAAGAAATCATTGAATTGAGTGTATGATGTTTTTACGTTAGACTTTATACGATCAAATAATAAATAATAATACCGTTTTTGCGTGAGAACTAGAAGAAATGATCTTTGTGTTCTAAAATAGTAGATAATTTCTTCTTAGAGAAACCGTGCTTCTTCAGAACTCGCGATCTGCTACTGCAAAGTGCTTTTTTTTAGAAGAATAAAACATATCATCATCATCATCATCATCATTTTTAGCTTATTTAAACCATTTCCAATTATGGTGTCGCCACCCTCACATATTCTCTTTGTAGTTGGGCTTATTGTTGTCCTTTGTTGGCTATGTGGGTTCAAGTTATCCCTGCTAATTTCCTAATATCATGGTCCCATCTCAGTTTCGGTTTTCTTCTAGGTCTCTTAATTCCTCGTGGGTACCATGCTGTAATTATTTTGGTCCATCTCTTGTCCGTTCTTCTTGCCAGGCGTCCTGCTCATTGCCATTTGAGGGATTTGACTCTATTGGGATTGATCTATTACCTGGGTCTTGCTCACTCTATTCTTTTACGGTCTCTCTTGATTATTCCCAGCATATTTCGTTCTATTGAGCGTTGTGCGACTTGCAGTTTCCTTATGATATTCCTTTTAAGTGTCCAAGTTTCACATGCTTAGGTCATGACGGTAGTACACATTGGTCGAATGTTTTCTTCTTTAGATAGAGTGGCATTCTAAATTTAAATATGATTGACTTTCTTCCATAAGTTCTCCATGCTAACTTAATTCTTCTGTTTATTTCTGGTAGTAGAGATCCCGAGCTGTGTATTAGTTATCCCAAATATACTACTATTTCTAGTGTTGTCTTATTTATTAAAATGTCTTTTCTTTCCACTAGTTTGTTGTACCGGGTGTCCCACTAAGAATAGCTCTTGACTGTATCTCGGAAAGTATTGGCCGTAGAACCTGAAGAAAAAAATATTTATAACTAAAGAGGCCATGAGAAATTACTGGAAAGTATTTTCAAATTTGTAGAGTGGCCGCTAGAGGGCGCAACTGCTACGGCAAATAAGAAAATTCAATTTTTACAAAATTCTGCCTAGATAAGGGCTACTATGAATAACAGCTTCAGAAAATTTCAGACTTTTTTTTTGTCAGAACCATTTTTCTCTATCTGCTAAAATACAGTGGTGGGGGAAGGTTAGATCTGTTTTTATTTAAATGTTAATAACTCCGGACTGGATGACCGGAATCTAACAAGCGAGGGCTCGTTTAAAAGAGCGTTTCGTACTCTATATAAAACCATATAAACAATAATAATATGCATTTAACAGTAGACGCTAGAGGGCGCTGTCTTACAATTTAACAAACAATGCGGGGTTTCGCAAAAAAATTAAATACAACGGTACATGTAATTTCAGCTGATTGTAAAGATAAAAAAAAGTTTAAGAAGTCAGTGAAAACCGCATCTTGATATATTTTTTCAATCCGTAGATATTAGCAAATATATAATAAATACGCAAAAATTTGCCCTTAACTATCTTATTTTTATAACACGGTATAAGTACCCCGCTAGATTATGCCCATTTTAACAACAAAATAAGATAGAAATAGTTAGTTTATTTTAATATCAACGAAATACCAGAATACCACAATACCAGATGTATTAATATCTAATAATTAAGATATTAATAACAGTGAACAAGAAACGATGATTCAGTGAAGTCATGGTAGGCTTTGGAAAAAAGTTGCTTTTGACGTAATAGTATAAACGTCAAATTGTTATTAGATCAACATTTTGATAGTCTTAACCAGCGTTTTTTATGTTTTAATTGCTTTTTCAAAATGCCTTTATTATTTGAAGTAGTTGAAGTTGTTAGTATTTTGAAAAAGCAATCAAAAGATAAACGACTATCAAAATGTCGATCTAATAACAATTTGACGTTTATACTATTACGTCAAAAGCAACTTTTTTCCAAAGCCTACCATGACTTCACTGAATCATCGTTTCTTGTTCGCTGTTATTAATATCTTAATTTTAGATATTAATACATCTGGTATTATGGTATTCTGGTATTTCGTTGATTTTAAAATAAACTAACTGTTTCTATTTTATTTTTTTGTTAGAATGGGCCTAATCAAGAGGGCTACTGATACTGTATTGTAAAAATAAGGTAATTAAGGGCTTATTTTTTGGTATTTATTATAATTTTGCTAATATATTCGGTTTGAAAGAAGATATCAATATGCGGTTTTCACTGACTTTTTAAGCTTTTACTGCTCTTTACTATCAGCTAAAATTACATATACTATTGTATTTAATTTTTTCAAAAAACGCGCTATGTTTGTTAAATTGTAAGAAAGCACCCTAGTGTCTACGTTCAAAACCTTATTATTATTATTTTTATGGTATAATATAGAACAAGAAACGCTCTCTTAAGCGAGCCCTCGCTTGTTGGATTCTGATCATCCAGTCTGGAGTTATTAACATTTATATAAAGATAGATCTAACCTTCCCCCACCACTTTATTTTAGCAGATAGGAGAAAATGGTTTTAACGAAAAAAATCCAAAATTTACTGAAGATTATGAAGCTATTATTTATACTACTCATTATCTAGGCAAAATTCTGTAAAAATTCTACTTTCTTATTTTCCATAGCAGTTGCGCCCTCTAGCGGCCGTTTTACAAACTTGAAAATAATTTCCAGCAATTTCTCATAGCCTCTTTAGTTATAAATATTTTTTTCTTCAGGTTCTACGGCTAATACTTTCCGAGATACAGCCGAGAGCTATTCTTAGTGGGACACCCTGTACATTACTTTAGTTTTTGCTACATTCATTTTAAGACTCACTTTATTGCTGGCTGTATTTAGTTCATAAATTTGTGCTTGTTGTTTCTCAGGACCATTGGCAGTCAGGATTATGTCATCAGCGAATCTTAGATGGTTAAGATATTCTCCATCTTTTTGTACAATTGTGATTTTGTATATTTATGAAAGTATGTACCAGTTATTTTATGAATTAATATTAAATATAATCTTTCTTTTACAGAGGAGGCTCTAACATGTAATGTTTGTGATCGGACATTTTCCTGTCCAAAGCAGTTGTCAGCACACAAGCAGAAAAAAAGGCATTTTGGGCAAGTATCATGTTTTATAATTTACTAAATATTTATAGGTAAAAACAAATCTTCATGTTAATTAAAAAACGCTTTACACCCCAACACAATTAAAAATATAAATTATATGTTATATTATAAGCAGGTCCTTTGTATTATATTCCTACACTTTACACATATTTCTTTTTTAATTTGCGACCTTCGTAATACATATTAAAATTTAATATAATAGAAAAAAAAACTGCGTCGTCTGGCTAATTTTTTTGAAAAACCTTTTTGGGCCAGGTGATAAAACTGTATTAAATATAACGTTCCCTAGAGGGTATTTTGTTCCAGAGGGTTCTAGATAAAGGGATCCGCATGATAAGAATTAATGACCTTTACGGTTTTAGGACTATTTGGGCCTCACTTCAATTGACATATTTATTATTTCTTCTATATTACTCGTCCTTATATCCAACCCTACTATATAAAATTGAGATAAGTTTTTTATAGAGGTTTGTCTGCAAGACAATTGCGTTTCTTGCTTTTTTTATGTTTTTTTTTTATAAATCAGAATCTAAAAATGAAATAAAACATGGTGTGTGGTATTAAAAAACACATATTATATCATTCCCACTTCTTGAAGTTCCCTGTATATTCACAAATAATATTTATAGTTGTGTATAAAACTTAAAACATTTCTATTTCACATTTTTTCGTAATTCTCCAAAAAACGAGGTAATAGACTTTATTCTATCGTTGGCTTACCCTGTATAGTACATAACATTGCAATTTAAACTTCTCTTAAGTGAAATGTATTTTCTTGGAGAAAAGAAAAATAACGAGCAATATCGGATGTATAACTACCATTGGGAATTCTTCTACATATATTCACATTTGTCAATAATACTTGAATACATTGAATACCTGGAGTGTAGTTCTTCAAGAATGTAATAAGAAACCACATTACATTATATTAAATAAGAAAAATGATTTGCCAGTATCCAAGTTTTGAATCACTATCATTACTCTATTATTGATATTTAAGGAAAATCACATTTCCGCAAAACAGTAAAAAGGCGTGTCTCATATTTGGATAAATTATGATGATATACAGTGTCCTGTAATAATCTAGCTCCTAGAATAAAAACTTGAGAATCTTGTGCAAGCCTAAAGTATGTACGAGGATGTATTTCAGGAAAATATTTTAATATCTATAGGGTGGCTCAAAAAAGTGAGAGTGGATCGTGATGATTTTTTTTAAATGGAACACCATGTATATTATCGCATTTTTGGCTTTCTTTCAGATCACTTTATATTAGTTTGATAATTTCATAGATATTAATAAATAAATAAAAAATATCTAATTTTCAACTTTCTTTAAAAAAATTATTACAAATACAAGAACTGTCCTGAAATAAAAACTATATTAGGTAGTTACTTTAGATGGTCTATACTTGCTTTGCTATGAATATTGTAATTTTAAATCATACAGGGTGTTTAAAATTCTACGCTAAATTTTATAAAATATAAAATATTTTTTTTTTAAATGGAACTCCCTGTATATTATTCCTTTATTAGATAGAGAGTTAAAAAAATGAACATTTTTTGTATTTAAAGTATTTTAAAAATTTTAATGGCTTTGTAGATACACGTAGTATTATTTCATATGGCTCTTTCAACGGTAAAATACAAGAGAAAAATCAAAGAGAAAAATCATTAGGTGGCTTTAATAAAAATTTAGTGTGGAAAATGCAATAGGAAATATGAAATATATAACCGCGCATATCTGCCAAACAGTTAAAAATTTCGAAATACCCTAAATACAAAAAATGTTTATTTTTTAATTCTCCCTCTATTGAAATGATAATATACAGAGTGTTTTATTAAAAAAAACGAAGAAAAAGTATTTTAAATTTTAGAAAGTTTGGCTTAGAATTTTGAACATCCTGTATGATTTACGATTACCATAATATACTTACCATATTATACTTACCAAATAATATACTTTTGATTTTACGACAGTTCTTGTATTTTTAGTAATTTTTTAAGAAATGCTGAAAAATATATATTTTTTTATTTATTAATATTTTTGAAACTACTGAAATATATTTACTCGTATCTCAGTAAGGTGATCTGAAAGAAAACCAAAAATACAATAATATACAGGGTGTTCCATTTAAAAAAAATATCCCGATCCACTCATACTTTTTTGAGCAATCATATAGAAGTTAAAATATTTTCCTGAACACATCCCAGTTCATACTTTAGGTTTTTACTTAAACAAAATTCCCAAGTTTTTTATTCTGAGAGCTACATATGCCCGACGCACTATTGCCGGTCCCTGTATTTATTTTTATTTAATAAGTTTTGAATTTTAGTTTACCATTGATTTGTAAATGAATTATAAATCAATATAACATTAGATTTCTTCAAAAAAAATGAAAATCCGTGCTTTTAAAAATGTCCTTTATTCTTTTTTAGCGTAATGAAAAATTAATAATACAAGAGAAAGGTTTAATAAAATTTCGTTTAAATTTCTCGTTTAAAAGAAAAAGAAAGAAGCGTTATCAAGACGTCCTAACTTCTAATTCCGACTGACTAGGTACTATTATCGTTGCACTCGACTTCTTACCAACATCGTCTTATAAATTAAACTCCAATAAAACTCCGGAGGGAACTTCTCCACGGGCAATTTTTGATTTAACGAAGTTGGGAATTTTCAAAAATTTACCGAAGGAAGAGAACGAGACAGAAACTTTTTATTCCGCAACTTTTTCTTTGCTAAGTTAAAATTTCCAACGTAGTCTCGACGATAATTAAAAATATATGAGCTTGAGATGGGTAAAAACCCAGACAAATAATATAAATATATTATATTAGAACGTCACGTCATATATTGTCGAACTCTCTCAATCGCTTGACAGCCAGATGAAACAGATTGTTGGCGTCATTACGGCATTTTGTAAATTACTGCATATTCTTTTTCTTAGACAAGTAAAGAAAGTGGACAGGTAACACGGCAGCTGAAAGTGAGGCCACTTGTCACCACGCGAAATTCTCCAATGGCGTAGCATCAGAAATTAGCTTGTACCTAGACGATAAAAAACATTTATTAAAATGTTAACTAATATATCGTTTATTTTTGAGTAATGCATATACAATTTTTGTATGATTAAATGCCGATAATGCAAATTTTATTTAACAGTCACAGTGAACTGATCATCAAGACAATTATTTATTTATTAACGTGTGTATAATGTATAATTAAATAAAAAATAATGTAAGTATATATGTTTTAAACGTGTATATACATATATACCGTATGATCGAAAAACAACGGCATCCTGTTTGTTTGGAAATGACGATCGATGACATTGCCCATATAATTCTACATATAAAATAACATAAAAACTATATAAAATGACATCGGAAAAAGACTGAGAGGAATGTCATCGACAGTCATTTACAAGCCAACTGAACGCCGTTTTTTTTCGATCATACGGTATAATAATGAATCTAGCCAATCTCCTTCACACTTGCCTACGGATTCAATGAATAATGTAATTTTTAATATTTCTTATGATTGAAGGTAACAATCATAAGAATATCCTAATTTTCCGTAAAAAATTAAACAATAATTCTAGAAGCTTTGTGTTATTTTATGTATTTATTTTTAAATTTTTATTAGTTACTCAGTGAAACTATTATTATACACCTAAACTAGCAAATTTTTTGAAAGGATATTTAAAAAAATATTGTAACAAGTTTGTCCACCCCCAGCAAATCTTGGCAGGTAAATTTAAGTTTTATGTAACAACTATACATATAGATTTTTTATAACCAAAATTTTTTATGTTTTTGTTATAGTTTACAATTATTATTTTACATATTTGATAACAATACTTTATGCATTTTTTTTACCTGTAAAATATATAAAAAAATGTTTATTGCAGAAATTTTATTTCTGTGATTATAATACCCTACGCCACTGGAGAAATCCTGTCTGAGTAGCATTATTTATAGTTTCAAACACTAATTATAATACAGGATATTGAAAATACTACTTGGAATTAATAAAAATAGTTTGCTTTGGATGTGGTACAACACATATTAAAAGTATTTTACATATTTTTACCGCTATAATGAAAAAAATGTACATTTTATGACTACATAGCACAAGTTGTGTATCAACTTTTACCTGTAAAATGTAATTCCAGTCATTTTTTTCTCGCTTCAGCCTTTGCAGCCATACGCCGAACATCTCACCATACTAAACAACACAGTTTATAAATTTAACACAAAACAGTATTCACAAAAAACTTAAAAATTCGCTTGGTGTCACCTCGAAATCTTGTCACCAAAGTATGGCCGCCGATCAAATTTTGGCCTCAAAAATTTTTCACTGGAGAATATGCGTGTTAGCTGTCCCCTCTCTTTCCTTGTCTAAGTTCTTTTTAGTAATTGTCATTGTCTTTGATTTGGGGTTATAATTTTATTGACGGACATCGATCAATGTCAAAATTAAAAATCGACTGTTGCTGTAAAACAAAATTCAATTTTTTTTTATTACAAAAATGCTTCAAAGGTTTAATCAAACTGAACAAGAGCTCATTGCTAAGCTTATAAATTATTTTTCTCAAGAAAGAGACGCTGCGCTGGTAGAACAGTCTTGCCCGTGGACGCCGTATATGAAGTAAGGACAATACAAAGGGTACAACCGAAAAAAAACGGAACTCGCTCAATCAATACTATATAGGAACGTACTTAAAATTTTTTAAACAATATGAACCAATCTCAGACACACCCTAAAACTCATATTTCACATATAATGATGATGTAACGTTGAACGATGGCTGAACAGTCTTTATATATTTATTTTTTGTCAGTGATGATATGTATTCAGAATTTCCATTCCAAATAACTCAGGGATAAAGAACAGTTACCTAGTTCAAATTTCCCATGTAAAAAAATCTAGACACCCGTTTTCATCCAAATATCGAAGTTAGTTCAAAAATTATTTATTTAGAAAAAAATGAAACTGTATCTTCGAAAGGAAGCATTTTAGAACATAGATTGATGCAAACTTTTTTACTTAATTTTATCGGTAGAATATGCTGTCGAAGTTTTCCGAACCACCCTGTAAAATGATTATATTTACTTGATTATATTTAAAGATTTTTTGCCACACCTGATTTACATTATTAAATATAATTTAGATGTTTTTACGTAATAATTTCACTTCATGGCTATTTTTAATTTTAGAATTAAGGTTATTGTTATTTCTGTAGTTTATCCATTAAACACTTGCGTTATTCAGAGCGACGTGTGTTAACATAAATGTCTTGTTTATTTATTAAATTTTAATTTGTTGAACTTTGCTTAAATAAACGTTATAGATAATTTTAGTTTGTGGACTTGGGGCTTGTTAATCCATAAATTTAACTTTCATTTAGTTACTGTTTGTTTTTAGTAACTATAATCTATCTTGGGCAAAAGGATATTGCTTTTCAACGACCAAGAAAAGTATATATCATCCTTAGATCTTACAAATATCATCATAATTTATTAAGACATGAGACACACATTCTTGTACTATTATTTCTTTTTTAGTTTTAAATATCATGAAGTAAAAGGACTTTTTTTCATAGCAACTGTTAAAATTGCCTTATATGTATCAAAAATAATAGATAAAATAGTACTTTAACCGCAAGGTTAGATTAAATGATACTTAGCCAGCGAGGATAGGTTAAAAACTTTATTTCTTCTAGCACGTTTTTTAATTGCTTCCATTTTTGAAAAATGTTGTATTCCTTTTCATAAGTTATTCGGGATTTAAATGGAAGTAGTTTGGATATGGCGTTTGTCGCCTCAGCCTGAATATCTGTTGGTAATTTACTTATTTCGTCTTGAGCCATTTCTAGTTCCAATTCAATCAGAAATCGACACGAAAAAGAATTAAAAAATTTTGACTCAAAACTGACAACTAAAGAGACAGCTTTATTTATTTGTCAAATTACATAGAAACCAAGGCCAACCCAGCACAATATTTTTTCTACTCGTAATAAATTCCTTGAAACAATAATTTCTGAATATTTTTTAAAACGTAGGTAACTCGCTATGGAAAAAAATATTGTTTTATACACGACGATAAAATTGCATTATTGTCTCCCGAAATTAATCTTTTTGGTCGACGATAAAATACAATTTTATCGTTTTGTATAAAAAATAACTATTGAATAACAAATCAGTTTTTTAAAAAATTTAATCCACTTTATCTTTAAAATTAAAACTATACAAACTTCAAAAGGTAAAACTTTATTTTACTATCCTTTGGGACTTTAAAATTAAGAATTCATTTTCGTGCGCTTGGTAACTCTGAAACACGCATTTAAATTAACGCTTGAGGCTCTTAGATATTCTCTTCAAAACTAAAACATAAAATTTTAGCACCAGAGCAAGTTAGAGAATAAATTATTTACTATGTTTCTAACTCCGCGTTTTAGTATTAACGTTAAATAATATTTAAAATATTCTCACATAATTCTTGAAAATAAAGTAGAGTGCTTTAGATAAAGAAATACATATTTACTTACTTTTTTAAAAAAATCATGCTTAGCGTTACAAGGAAAGCCTTTTTAGAAACACAAAGCTTTATGGAGGAAAAATATGAATATATTTTCCTTTTCTTTTCCATTTTGTACATTACAAAAAAACGTTAAAATATTGTTTTTAAAATATATTTAAAAAATACAACTCATTGTATAAATTTTTTTCTCAGAAAATTTATAGCGACAGGTAAATTTGTTGTCACTTCAACCCTCGGGCAGGCGCGTACTTTAGAATCACACGACCGGGCGCGTAGCGGTATTCCGTACGTCATTTATATTTTTTGATAAACTTGAGATGGGACCATGATATTAGGAAATTAGCAGGGATAACTTGGGCTCGCTGAGCCAACAATAGACAACTATGGGCCCAACTACAAAGAGAGTATCTAAATATGTGAGGGAGGCTACTCCATAATTATAAATGGTTGAAGAAGGTGATTTTGGAATTTGACTTTCGAAAAATCCGTTTGCCAAAAATTAGCTTTTTACGTCAAGCAGTTTAAGCAGAATCGTGGTTAATCAATTACCCAACTTTTTGAACACCCTGTATGATTTTTAAAAATTCAAAATATGGAAAAATCAACATAAATTATGTGTCCAAGCGTTTTCCTGAAAGACTAACTGTTTTTTAAATAACAACATCGTAATATTTGAGGGCGTTTTCACCCTCTTTGAATTTGAGATCTGCAACCCTCCTTATTGAAACTCTACACCTCACAGTCAACTGTTTACTAAAATCAGCGAAACGTCAGGCAGTTTAAGCAGAATCGTGGATTACTCAATGGTCATATTTTATGAAACACCCTGTATACATTTTTAAAAAATCTTAAAATATGTAAAACAACAAAATAAAATATACGTGTTTAAGAGTTTTTCCGAAAAATTCACCGGATTTTAAATAAAAAATATTCTAATATTTGAGGGTTGGTTTCACCCCCTTAGAATTCGAGTTTCGAAAAATTCCGCCAGCTTTTTACGTCAAGCAGGATCTTTTAGGAAGCAGGATCTTTTAGGAAGCAGGATCTTTTAGGAAGCAGGATACTTTAAGCAGGATCGTGATTAATCAATGACCAGATTTTTCGAGGCACCCTGTATAGATTTTTTAAAAAAAATCTTAAAATATGTAAAAAAACAAAATAAAATATACGTGTTTAAGCGTTTTATCGGAAACTTGGCCGTTTTTTAAATAAAAAATGTTGTAATATTTGAGGGGTGGTCTCACCCTCTTGGAACTGGAATTTCGAAAAATCCCTTCTTATCGAACCTCTACACCCTAGAATCAACCTGTATACCAAATTGAACTTCTTACTTTGATTGATTTGAGCAGAATCGTGATTACTCAATGGTCATATTTTATGGAACACCCTGTATAAATTTTTAAAAAACCTTAAATTATGTAAAACAACAAAATAAAATATACGTGTTTAAGAGTTTTTCAGAAAAACTCACCGGATTTTAAATAAAAAATAATCTAATATTTGAGGGTTGGATTCACCCCCTTAGAATTCGAGTTTCGAAAAATTCCTTCTTAACGAACTTGTACACCCTAAAGTCAATCTGTTTTCTAAAAATCAGCTTTTTACGTCAAGCGCTTTAAGCAGGATCGTGATTAATCAATGACCAACTTTTTCGAGACACCCTGTATATATTTTAAAAAAAAATCTTAAAATATGTAAAAAAGCAAAATAAAATATACGTGTTTAAACGTTTTTTCGGAAACTTGGCCGTTTTTTAAATAAAAAATATTGTAATATTTGAGGGGTGGTTTCACCCCCTTGGAACTGGAATTTCGAAAAATCCCTTCTTATCGAACCTCTACACCCTAAAATCAACCTGTATGACCAAAATTCAAGAACTGTAAACTAATAGGATTGCTCATCCTCATAAGACGTACGTATGTAGTCCTTGTCATGATAGTGTGTATTATTAGTTGCCTATGGTAAACTTATAAAAATAACAGCTGAGAAATGTTGAGTTAATTATTTTGTCAATTTTAAATGTGAAAAAGGTGTCTTTAAAGTTTTTAGAGCTATAGAGTGTATAAATACGTTCATTTTGTGTTGTGGATTGTGACAAAGTGCTTACTAAGTGCCTACGATATTGTTTATTAATTATTTTAAAGCAAAATATGGAAGTACTCTAAAAAGAATGCTTGCAAAAGATGATGCTGGGAACTGCTGTTCTTAAAAATGCATTATCCGAGTATTTAATACGATTTATACAGTTAATTTTCTATACTGCATACATATAAAGTGTTTAAATAAATAAACTAAATAATGAACGTTTTGCATTCGGCAACCAATAATGCACGTGTGTGTATTATTGGTTGCCGGATAAGAACTAATAACCATGACAAGGACTACAATGACGTCACATAGCGAGTAGTTTTCGCATGCACCTAGCGGACACTTTTGGCTGAATGAGCAGTCCTATTAGGTTAACTGTCCTTGACCAAAATTGAACTTCTTACGTTGAGTAGTTTGAGCAGGATCGTGATTAATCAGTGAGTCAGCCACTTAAGGATTTTATATATTAGTATAGATTATTGTAATTATTTTTTATTTGCTTAGTCTCTAAAAAATATGTTCAAAGACATTACCACCATTTACATTTAATACAGAGTAAATCTTTAGAAATTTATCAAAAGCTTCTAAAGGAAATTTCTCATATTTGCTGTTTATATATAAACAGATTTGAAAGGAAAATAAATTACCCCTAAACTTATTAGAGTTCTCGGAAAGTCAAAGTCAGGGTAAGGACATTATGGCACCATTTTATTGGGAAATTTTGGGAACTTGCCGCATTATATTTACCAAACCCGACAAGTTGTTAAATGAGAACTTTATGGAAATTTACTTTAGGGTCTTGTCAGAAAATTAAAAGAAAAACGTCTTTGCTAGAATAATTTCTATAAATAAAATTACTCTTTTAGTTACGTAATCGAGGACGCGAGTCTTAAATTCATTATTACCAACCATGGAGATATTCGGCGCCGGGCTGACAAACTGGAATTTAAATTTGGCGCTGGGGATTCAGGTGGTAGCTCTGCTGTAAAAAATGCTAAGTTGCCGCATTTATTTATTTATTTCCTGGCATTGTCATTCGTTTTGACACTTTATTTTTGTATTATGAGTTTTTGGTTTAAATAAATAGTGTTGTGATACTTTAAGCTTAAAAATGTTTACTAGCAGACCTTGCAATCAAACCTTGTTCTTTTTAGAACCTCTTTTAGTGCGAAGTGTACAAGATAGCTTAATAACCGTAAAAAACGCATCGCAACTTTATTACAATATTTTGAACGGGAAAGCGGTAGCAATGGCCCTTTATGTCCTTTAAGAACTGTTAAGAAGGTGAGTTTTGTTGATGTAAATAATAACTGTTTATATATTTATAATTAATTTATTTTTGTTTCTTAAAATACTTGGATTAAAAGAAAATATATAAAAGTGGGCAACGCTGTGTCGGTCAAGCTTAATCACCCCAAGCAACACACAATGGTATATTATACGTTTAAACTGATCTAATACCAGAGTACGGTGGTTTAAGTACTCTGCTAATACCGTCCGTCTTATCTAGGTATACGACAAAGAATGTGAAATGTATAATAAACTGCAAAATGTCCGCGACTTCAACGTATATATTTAAGGTTTCTATATACCTTTTATAATCGTATATACATATACCAATATTATCAAGATGGTAAACGTATATTAGCAATTTATGATATAGTAGACGTAGACCAAATTCGTGTATTAAATATTATTTTTCTTTATAAATTTATACGTGAAACAGAACCGTTTATTAAATGTTATTTTTACATACACATTTATACGCATCCAGGAAATGAAATTTAGCAATATAACCACCTAGCATTCATTAGTTTTTCATCAATATGAAGGCTTTTTGAACCAGTATAAACAAACCTAAAGTTAACTTAAGAACTGCTACGTAATGGTGACATGGATGATACCCTATGGCCTCTTTATATATATATATATATATATATATATATATATATATATATATATATATATATATATATATATATATATATATATATATATATATATATATATATATATATATATATATATATATATATATATATATATATATATATATATATAACATAATATTGCAATATTTAAACATAATATTGCAATATTTAAGTAACCTTAAAATAAAAACTTTGTTTATACTGCTTCTAAAAAAATACTTCTTATTAATAAAAACAATAATGCTAGGTGGTTAAATTACTAAATTTAATTACCTAATATATTTTATATGGTAAATGGTAGGATTTTTCATGAATAAGTATAAAAAACTTAATTGGAAATCTTCTTTAATAACATCTTAAAAATTGGAGACATATACCGTACATTACTGAAATAAAAATAAACAAAACATATCATAATTCTTAAAATAAGACAGCTGACAATGCATAAATATAATAAAACATACAAAATAAAGAATAATATATAGATACATACGTTCACATTTTTTTCTGTTATAGTACATAATTTTACAGAATCGTTTAAGTCAGTCCAGTTATCTACAAGAATAAGAAAGTTTGACAGCTTTTAAAAAATGGAGAAAAGGTAAACAATATATTAGACAATTACTGTTGGGGTGTTTAATATGTACTTGCTAGTAATAAATAAAAAACTTTCGGATAACAAGCTTTTATTTAATCCATGTATCTACGAAAAGGAATTTCTTTTAAGGTCTATTTTTTAAAAAAGCAATCCCATTGAACATACTTATGCATATAAAAATGTGCATACATTTTTTTTTTAAACAATGCATTGACACAATGGCGTCTTTACTCTTGAACACGCTTATGGATACCCTAGCCTAGATGTTTCATTGAAGACGCAACGTGATTGGATAGATTTGATCAAGTGATAAGATTTTGTAGTGTCGTGTATCGCTTTTATATGCGTATACCATATACCATTTAGATCCGATCCGTTGTAAAAAGTATTGCAATATGATTGGTAGTTCTGACCACGTGACTAGATTTTATAGTGTCGAATAAACGTTTCGTATATATAGTCAATATAATATTTCTATACAATATATTGATACCGATTATATACGTTTTTGAAATTCAGTTCTTTTCAATATTTTTTATATTGGAGTTCAAATTTATCAGAAAATCTCAAAAATAGTTTGATAATGACTTACTATGCCCTTTGTGTCTGAAATTTTCAAAAATTAAAATTATAATTAAGATAAATAATTATAATAATATTTGGTGCCAAAATCAAAATATTATATTCTTAAAATATATGTTTCGAATATACGTTAAAAAGCAGTATAATAATCTTCACTGTAATAAACGTATATACAAAGATTCACGGAAAATAAAGCCCTATAATATGCGTATATTATACGTCATTTATAAAAAAGTTATATGAAATACGTATATTATTTATACCTTTAAAGCGATATACGATTTTTATACGAACAGTACGTTTATTAAACGTATATACTCTGGAACGGTGTTGCTTGGGACGTGACTAAAAGTTTATTTGGTACGAACTGTATAATTATTTGTACTAGCTCATAGAATTTAAGTTACACCATAAAAATATACAATGTATAACTATAGAAGATAAAGACATTTCTTTACTTTTCATGTTACTGTTCATTTCGTAACTTGAACAATTTAAAAAATGTTCATCATATCTTGTTATATTATGACAACTAAAAGTTGGTAATTTACCATAATATAGTGTATTGAGAAACGTTTTTTTTTGTTTGGTTAGTAAAACACACTATTTATCGAAAAAATCCTATATGGGTATTTCGCCACTGCAAGAAAATCTACAAAATAAAATAGTTATTTTTTGTAAACACTTGTGCATTAATCCCAAACGGAAACTACTTGTCAGAAGTTAGGTTTACAGATATACAAATTTGCCTAACAAACAAAAAAATGCTTAACGTTTCGGAAAGTTTATCTCTTTCCGTCGTCGGAAGCAAAAAAATACAAAGAATAAAGAAAAAAAACTATTTAAAATATTTAAATGCAACTTTTCGAGAACACTTTTGTTTTTATTTAAACAGATACGTCTACAAAAACCGTTGACGTTCTGTTAAAATATACATTATAATATCAAGTTAAACTTCAAAATTAACAATTACTACCTGATAACAATTACTTAATAAGGTAAAACCAAAAAGTCTCAAACTTTCTGTATGATTATTTTTAATTTGTTTTTTAATTTTTACGTATGTTATGTGTTCTTGTAATCAAAGAAAGGATTGCCATACATTACTAACATCTACAGATGCATGAGCAATACGTTTTTTTTTATTTTATTAGATTGTATTAAAAAAGCCTCTTTTTATTTTTCTCTTTTAGAGGCTATCGCTTCTTTCTTTTTCTTATATTATAATTTTACTGTTAAAATCTGTGTCCTGTGTCCCATGAATGCCGACAGATCTTTTAGGTTTGTGAAAATCTCCTCTTAAATATTCTTTATGTTCTTTGATTCGAACATTTAACGGTCTAGATGTTTCACCAATATAAAATTGATCGCATTGACATTGTATTTGTATATGTATTACATTTTTGTTTGTTGTCCAGTATTTATTGGTTTAGTGTGTAATAAAATAAATCTAAGTGTATTTTGTGTTTTGAAAGATGTTTGCATGTTATATTGTTTCCTATCGTTCTTATTTTAATGATATTATCCAATCGATTAGATTTGAATTATTAATGAATAACGATTTTAATTAATTTAATGTAGACATTCTCGGTGAAACTGTTTTACTATTAACTTGACTTGAGATTTATCTCAGGTTAGATTTTGTTTGATAAAGAGCAACCTCCTGTATGGAGCAGAAACATGGAGAATAACTGAGAAATACAAGAAGAGGATAGAGACCGTAGAAATGGATGCCATTCGAAGAACAATGGGAATTTCAAGACAACAACGAATAAGAAATAATGCCATAAAACAACAAATGGTCTGGAAGGTACGATAACACAGGATATAGAGAAAAAGCAGCTGATCTAGTACGGACATGTAGAGCGAATGAAGGATACTAGATGGCCCAAGAAAATAATCAATTGGCAACCAAAGGGCAGAAGAAAACAGGGAAGACCGAAACTGGAATAGCAAAAAAGCGTACACAAAGCGATGAGTGAAAGAAACCGCTCAACAGAGGATTGTACGAATAGAACAGACCTGAAATTGGGTATCGGACAACGAACGTAGAAAAACGTTCTAAACCGACTAATATTGCCGCCCCTTCGTTTTTCATTTGTTCGGATCATCCTTAAAACGGGCGGAACGGACTGGCATATGACAATCAGCCGGTGGTTCCCACCTGAGTCATAAATACGTCATAGCGGGACTGGGAGCACCAGCATCTCATTTCCTACTCGTCATGCCTTATGGTGAAGAGTTCATATTATATGTCCTTTTTGTGGTGGATTCATTTCTTAAATAAATAAATAAAAACGATTATCCTCATCTTCAATTTGTGTATTGTATGGGAATGGGGAAGTTAATCAACGTGACCTTTTAGATCTATTGTGTCCCCCTTTCTTCAGTTACAACTTATCATACAGTCTCAGCGCTTTAACAAAGGCCAGTATCTGAGACGATTTTACAGAGGTTAATTCTCCATCTCCGATAACAGTCGTACTAAAATTTATGAGACGAATGGTTGACGTCTCGGCGCGGCGCACCCAATGATGAGATGTTCTGATAATTCCCCTTTTTGTTTACAGAATCTGCATCAGCCGTTGTTTCTTAGCCTCTATCTACTGATGTGTTCATTGAGGAGATAGTGTCCTCTTAACCCTTACGTATTCGCGTATGTTTTACAGACGTAAGTGGAGGCGCCAGGGCAAATAATTAGTAAAATTTATTTAAATTATGTATTTTTATATACTAAAATAAATTAAATAGAAATATTTAGGCATTGAATGAATATGTAAAACGTTTATCTCAAAAAAGTTGCTTACATAAATGGTTAATATGAAACTTTATTTCTCAATGCCTAATCGCAAGATTTAAACTTAGTGCCGCTAGAACAAAATTAATCATTTTGAAAAAGTTCATTACACATATTTTTGGAATGGTCTGCTTTTAGTGTCTAGTTTTTGATTATACAGGGTTGTTCACCACATACGACACGGAATATTGTAGCTAAACGGTGAGATGTTTACAAATTGTAAGTTTTGAGTTCGTTGAAGGACTATTAGAGCTACAATTTAAAAATATTTTCACAAGATACATAGTGTCCCAAATAAATAAAAAATATCAAAATTGTATTTTTTTAAATGGAACACCTTGTATATTATTACATTTTCAGTTTCTACGATTAAAATAAAGGTAAATTTGATAATGGTTTATTATGCTTAAACCTTACCGTTTTTGAAATATTTTCAATTTTGTGAAATTGCAGTAAAAATTTTAAGGCTTTATTTCTCCAAGGGTATCAAAGTTTTTAATACTAAATATTTACTGAAGTTTATTTATTGATCAGTTATTGTGTTGCAATAATAAAAATAATACTACCTTATACAGAGTGTCTAAAAATTTATTTTAAATAATTATTAGCTTCAAACGGCAATAACTTCTTTAATTTAAATGGAATGCCCTGTATATTTTAGGAGAATCAGATGCACAATTAAATTGTCTATCAAACTGTATTATACCATTTTTTACCTATAATGTCCATAAACTAATGTCGACTTTAAAAATAGTTATTAACTGTCACTAGAAAATTGCCATGGCGAACCAGCCACCTTGATTGCAATTTTATTTAAAAATCGTTTTTTATTCAGAATCTGAGCTAGATAGGTATAGGAAATCCTAATATTCCCGGAGTTTGAAAGAGCATTGGAATCTGCTTCGATTTGTTTAAAAAAATACAGGGTGTTGCATTTGAAATAACGAAGTTTTTATGTGAAATATATCCTTAAAATAGATCAGCAATTTTTGATACCCCTGTATAAATTTAAGGAAGCAATAACATTTTTCAGTAAAGTTTATTTCTCTACCTTTAAACATAGCACAAGAATTAATTCTGAAATGTAATGTACAGGGTGTTAATAATCTATTCTATTGTAGCATGCAAATTTAAATATCTTTAAATATCTCAAAAACAAAAGATTTTAAACATATTTAACCCTTATAATAAACGCATTTTTTGGGCTCAAGAATCCAAAAATGAAATAAAATACTGGATGTTCCATAAGAAAAAATATAACTTTGGTATGGATCTTAGTTCTGAAACACCCTGTATATTTCAAAATAATTTTAAATTGTGCACATTGCCTCCCCACATATACGCATAAAATATTTTGTTTCTACATCTTTCCGTTTTCCTATAATCAACCGAGGCGAATGACGTGCGTCACCCTGTATTTATATAGCCTGAGCTTTATTATAGCTCAGGCCGTAGAGGCATCAGAGGATGCATTGTTTATAATATACCTGAAGCAAATTAATATTATATTGAATTATCAAGTCTATTGTAATTTTAAATATTGCCTCCAGGAATACACAAAGGCACATTGGAGTAGGCATAAAGCAATAAAATATATTTAAGTTTAAAGTTTACTTGGCGCCTGTCAAGTCGTATTGACACGGGGTTTATAACCATTAAGTACTCGCGAGTACTCGCTATTAAAAGAAGTAATTTTCACTTAACGCACATAACGCACAAAATCACAATTTTTTCGAATTTCACTGACAGTTCGACAAGCAAAACGATCCTTTAAAGTAGCCGTTTTCAAATCGCTTAGGGCAATCAGTAAAGGCGCTAAGCGCGTAAAATGAGAATTGTATTTTTATTGTATTTGTATTTGACGAAGAGTGGGTCCCATAGGGGGACCCTCCACTAAAGCCGCGAGCCTATTCTAAGTTACCGAATTCGGGCACTGAACGTATGTGCGGGCACTTACTTGCTAATATTTTACCAAACTAGTATTTACAAGAGCGTCAAAGTTCATCCTCAAGACCCAGCCTCTCAATATAAGCCGTTATGTCTGAGGGCGATATGTCTCCTAGGTCTAGCATGGGTTTGCCAAACATGCTCAAACCTGGTCCTGCTCCCAGCGGGGAGTACATAACGTGCTTCATTGTTTCATCATCTTCCATACAGAGTCGGCATTCGGCGTCTTCCACCAGTCCGTCCTCTGTAGGTGAGATCTCAGCAGGCAGTGGCCCGTGTACACTGCAGTGAGCACACGCGTTCCATTCCTACCGGCCTTTAGGAGTTCTCCTGTTCTATGTTTGGATGGCCCTGCTAGGATTTTCTTGGCATGTTCCGGGACTGTCATTCCAGTCCCGGAACGTCTCACTCCTAACCCATTCACAGAGCCTGTCTCTTGCGAGATTTTTAGGAACACTAAGTGTCGGTTCTGAGCCCACGAATGGCGAGCCTACACCAATTTTGGCGAGGGAATCAGCACGTTCATTTCCCTCTAGGCCGACATGTCCCAGTATCCATATTAGCGACACTTTGTTCCTATCTCCCAGTATATTGAGTAGTTTCTTACAATGAAGAATCGTCATAGACGTGCTTTTCGTTGCCTCAAGTGCTTTCAGCGCAGCTTGACTATCCGAAAATATGCATATTGTTTTCCCGGTGTATTGCTGTTCTACCAGCAGTTGCACACAGGTTTCAATAGCATATAGCTCAGCTTGGAAGATCGTGGTGTGTTTTCCAAGACTGTGGTAGATCTCAGTCTTTGGACTGCTGCAGTAAATTCCTGCGCCAGATCCATAGTTTTCGGTTTTGGAGGTCGTCGTGTACCAACACATTTCCGCACGTAATAAGCCGTTTCCCGGCTTATCCCTCGTCCCTATGGTGAACCAGGACGTTGTAGGTGCGCGTCAGAGTTGGACTGGTGGTGTAATGGCGAGATCATTCCCATAATCTCATCCGACTGTAGTTCTTCTACTACAGCCGGTTTTGTATAAACATAATTTTTAGAAACCTATATGTAGCCCATCTCGCCTCTCTTTCCAAAAGAATTTGAAGAGGAGGTAGATCGAGTAGGATTTTCCAAGCTTTTGAGAGCGTGGAATGGAAGGCACCAGTCAAGCCGCTAAGCATGCTTGTACCGTTGTAGTTTCGACAATTTATTCTTTGCCGTTATTTGGTTTCAAGAATTGAATCACCAGGCAACTGCACCATACGTGATAATAGAGTGGAATTCTGATGGCCGTCACGTATAGCCAGTACATATTTTTGGGGTTTAATCCCCAGTTTCTACCACAAATTCGTGCATGCCCATAGAGCATAGCAAGCCTTTTTTGATGTTTTTTCCAGATGAGAGGTCCAGCTAAGTTTTTTGTCCAGGTTTAATCCCAGATACTTAACTTCCTCCGCAAACGGAATCGTCTCACCAAGAAGAATGGGCGGTTTCAGTTTGTCTGTTTTCCTTCTTCTGGTTTTCTGTGGGTTTACACTTAATTGTTCCAGTGTGCACCAGCCGTGAATTGCATCTAGGATTTCCTGTATTGTAAAATGAGAATACCCGAATCGGTAGTTAAATGCGTGCTATGCGAAAATTAACCTTATATACGCTCAGCGTCTAAAAGCGTTTAGCGTTTTCTAAGTTACCGAATTCGGGCCCTGAACGTATGTGCGGGCACTTACTTGCTAATATTTTACCAAACTAGTGGCTCCTTCCTAAACTGAGAACGAACTGTGATCGGCATTACAACGTAAATCGGCACAAGCCCTTAGGGTTGGCCCATATGGAATAACGGTCAACCTGAATGCGTCGATGTCCTCTCGAGCCACGACCAACATCCATCACGTACAGGGTCGCGCGTCCACGCGTCCCATCAAGATAAGAGATACGCCGGCTTAATAAAACCGACCAGCAACAACAACAACAGAAGATTAAGTGAGAGGCGCGGGGGAGGCGGGGGGTCAAGGGGCGCAGCAGCCGATTAATTCCGATAATCGAGCGGTATCGTAAACTCGATTCCTGCGACCCGGTCACTTCCTGCTGACCCCAGATGCCGCTAAGGTCGACCGCGGCTGGCCCAAGGCTGCTACCTGTCCCGGAGGATCGGCATTCTCGAAGACGGCCGGTCAAATCATTTTGCGTTTCATTTTGTGGACGTAGAAATCAGTGTTTTAAGGTTAATAAACGGAAAAAGGCGGATTTCCAACAAACGGACTTAGTGAGTGTAGTTTTTTATGCAACTGTATCGGATACAAACCCTCTCTGCAAAAAGTAACTGCCCATTATTTTTCAATGCCGGTAACATTACATAAATCATAAACACTATTTCATAGGTTTGTTAATTAGAACAAAAAGCAAATGCATGGTTTAAATGTAAAAAATATGGAAAAAATAGTGTCGAATATCTCCAACAAAAATAAAGCTATTAAGACGAACCAAAAATCAAACTATCGAGATAAGATGCACCTAGATGACATAATTATTTTTATATTCCTTGCTTTGTTAATGGCGTTTTAAACTTTTACCAAAATATAAAAAGTTTTTTTTGTCTCGTATAATTGACAGACAAGAACTTTCATTTTTAATTTAGAAACAGATACTAAAAATCCAAATAATTTAGCTACAAATTGCTTAAAAAATTTTCAAAATCGGCTCACTGGAACAAAATATATTAAATTAAAAAAATCAAAATTTTAAGGTCTGTTGCGGTTGTAACCGTTCTGCTTCCCAAGTGGGAACCAACTTAAAGCAGAACTTAAAAACCAGCCATACTCCATCCGTAACTTGGAATGTCCAACAATGAATCCACGTTGAATCCTCCAACGGTCTAAAACAGTCAAAGTATAATAAACCTGCAATTGAAAGAATACCCGATGCCAACCGGTCACAAATGTTAGGCAAAGGTATACTTTAATGAAGTACACTGTGCATTTTTTGTTTTTGATAATATACACGAACTCAACATGAAGGGACGTTGTGGTAAGGTACATATTCCAAATATGCGGTACAGATAGGTACAGTACGTCTGTCCGTTGTGGGGCTACGGGGTATCCGTGAGAGGGGAAACGATATTATCTCGATGTTTTTCGTAAAAAATTAGATGACGCGTCTCATCAATAAAAATTCGACAAATTTGCAAGTAACCAATAAAATGAGTGGACGGAGCGATTTGCGGTGACGTACTCGTCAAGTCAACGTATAAAATATATTGCTGTTTATTTAAATGTTTTTTGTCCGCATTCCTTTCATAGACACAGATCCAACAGACGTACTTTATTTGTGTCCCCTTTTCGATGTCACTCTCAGGTATCTTCGTTGTTATTGAGAAGATTTAGGATCGCAGAAGATATAGGAAACATCAGCTACTACGTACTGTCTTTACTGATACGTTCTTACTTTAAAAAAGTAAGATTTCATATAAATATCATATATTTATTTTTGAAATGAAACTTCTTTACGCACGATGGGAATAAAAATTCAAGGCCGTCACACCACGGCCTTGAGACAACATGATATATGTATGGGTCGAGATATGGGTAAATTTTAAGTCTTGGTCCTGCTCTTGCAGGATTCAATCTTGATCTTACTCTTGCTACAAGACTCTTGCAAGTCTCGAATTTTTTGAAGTAAAACTTCTTTGCGCGCGATGGGGTAAAAATTCTGGACATGACCTTGACCATGCCTTGACGCACGAGCTAGCGAGAAAAAAGGTAAGGCGTTTGCGCAAACACCAAAAAACATTTGATTTAAAGCTAAGAAAAACATTATAATAAACTTGATTATGTACAGTTCGTCTGCTGGACCTGTGTCTATGAAAGGAATGCGGACAAAAAACATTTAAATAAACAGCAATATATTTTATACGTCGACTTGACGAATACGTCACCGCAAATCGCTCCGCCCACTCATTTTATTGGCTACTTGCAAATTTGTCGAATTTTTATTGATGGGACGCGTCGTCTAATTTTTTACGAAAAACATCGAGAGAATATCGTTTCCCCTCTCACGGATACCCCGTAGCCACAGAACGTACAGACGTACTGTACCTGGGTACCAATATCCTCCGGTTATGCGCTAGGAAGTAAATTTTCATGCATATTTTCATCGACAGGTTTGTATCTTCTGAATAACGGCCGATGTAAAGCATTTAGCTCATTTGCGAGCTCAGAATTAAAATTATTAGATTAAATAACTCGCATTTTCTTTTTAGGACATCGTCATATTTATTTCAAACCAATAACATCAACAAGAATATTCCTATAATTTAATAAAATGACTGAAAACCACTATAAATACAAATTGTTGGTTAGGTTCAAATTTTTTCTCTTCTTAAATAAATTTAACGCTAACATTATTAGGCATTTGCACAAAAGTGTTTATTTTGGGTGGTATCCGTAAATAAATTGAAAATTACATTTATATTAAAACAGAACACAATTTTTCTTTTTTACTGTAGAAAATTAGGAAACAGAAACAAATAAAAACGAGAGTTAATCATATAATCCTAGCAATCAAATTAAATTGTCTTAGATAATAAGGGGTTCGTTTACTGTGGGAGGAACACGAGCGAGACCCTTTGCCCTTTCGGATCCATCTAAGGCTGGAATTAGCGCCGCCATCTTAATTACGAGCATCGTGAACTTTTGCAGCGGCCGGTACTGCGCGACCTTGATACCATTACGCCATTTAACTAGAATGGAAATTAATAAGAGCATAGATCATGTTGAATGACGGCGAATGGCGGCAGATCGCGGTAATCAGGCGATCTTGACCGGGTCGATCACTTGTTGTTTCCAACCATTGTTGCCGAATTTCATATATTTATTTTTTACTTACTAAGCAAACGCCACCTACTGAATGTGTCGTACTGCATAATTGTATTTCGTATAGATTGATAGGACGGGTAAAGTTAATCACCGCGACCTTATAAATTTATTGTGTCCCCCTTTCCTGGGTTTTTAACATTTATAACTCATCATAGAGTCTCAGGCCTTTGGGAAAAGTCAGTATCTGAGACGGTTTTATAGAGGTTAGTTCTCCATCTCCGATATCAGTTATACCAAAGCTTCTGGCACGAATGGTTGTCATCTCGACGCACTTAGTGATAAGATGTTTTGGTGTTTCCCTGTTTTCCCCACAAAATTTGCATTCGCCATTGATGGTAGCTTCAATCTACTAAGGTCGTGTTCATTGGGAGACAGTGTTCTGTTAAAAATCCCGTGAAAATCCGAAGATTGTTCTTACTTAAATCAAAAGAGACTCGAAAATGTTTCTCAGAACTTACGACCGAGAAAAATCAAAGATTTTCCTTGGTTTAAGTAAAAAGAATCTTCGGATTGTCACGGAGTTTCTAGCAGGACACTATCTCCTCAACGAACACCTCAGTAGGCTGAATCTGAGAAACAACGGTGAATGCGGATTCTATGGGGAAAATGGGGAGTAACTTTACAGAACAACTTGTCACTGAGGGCGCCGAGACGACGACGTGACGACTGTTCGAGTGTGGCTGATAGGATCGTCGAGGATGGAGAGCTCGCCTCTGTGGAACCGTCTAAGATACTGGCATTTGTTAAAGCACTGAGACTGTATTATGAGTTATAACTCGTTATAACTCAAGACAGAGGAACACACAATTGATATGTAAGGTGATTATACGCGGTGATTAACTCCCCTCCTAAACATTCTACATTGAACTTGTCTGTGTCAACATTCAGTGTCTTCGACTGTTTTCTTTGAGTGTTTGACTGAGATTCCCGGCACGCTATTTCTTGTTTCTGAAAGTGCCTTACTGCCATGCATAATTACAAAAAAAACAAACTTTGTGAATACAAAATAATTATTATAAAAACTACAAAACAAAAACAAAATTGATAAAAAATGGATCTAAGTAACATGTATTAAGCAAACGTAGAAAGTTGAATATTTAGATTATCCTGAAATATATTCAAATAGCTTTGGCCTTGATTGTTGCATTCTATTAATTGCAGAATTTTTGTCAACATTATCCTATAGAGTTTCCAAGTGGAAACCAATTTAAACCGGAAGTCTAGAGTCAGGGAGACTCCATCCATAACCTGGAGTGGGAATCCTCCGACGCGCGCCGGGCTAAAACACTCCCAAAATTCTCAAAGCTTCTGACCCACAAAAATCTAAAATATTCTTCTGGTAATACTGTATTCAGTACTTCAGAATCTGAAATTTATTTTTCTGTATCAGAATTTATTTATAATATTGGTAAAAATAGGTACCTGCTGACTGTGAGTCCGCGCGCGACCTTTCGAAGGGTTAACAGGACACTGTCTCCTCAATGAACACCTCAGTAGATTAAAGCGGCGAATGCAGATTCTGTGGGAAATGGGAAACATTAGAACACCTTATCACTGAGTGCACCGAGACAACCATTTGTGCCATAAACTTTGACACTACGGATGGAGATGAAGAACCTCTGTAAAACCGTTTCAGTTACTGGCCTGCGTCAAAGCTTTCAGACTGTATTCTTTTTCTTCTTCTTCTTAAGGTGCCGACTTCTTGCGAAGGTTGGCGACCATCATGACTAATTTTATTCTGTTGACTGCTGCCCTGAACAGGTCGTTTGATGTACAGTTGAACCATTCTCTGAGATTTCGAAGCCACGACATCCGTCTTTTTCCTATGCTTCTCTTCCCTATTATTTTACCCTGGATAATTAGTTGTAGAAGCTTGTATCTTGTACCTCTCATTACGTGGCCCATATATTGGAGTTTTCTGATTTTTCACCTCTTGGGACAATTCTAGATCTTTTGAGACTCTTCGTAAGACTTCTTCATTGGTAATTCTGTCAACGTATGATATCCGAGGTACCCTTCTGTAAAGCCACATCTCGAAGGCATCTATCTTTTTAAGCATTTGTTTTGTTAGAGTGGCAGCTTCTATACCATAGAACATTATTGTAAATATGTAGCATCTTAGCATACGTATTTTAAGGTGGTTACTTAAAGTTTTGCAACAAAAGAATTGCTTCATTTTAATAAAGGTGTTACGTGCTATTTCAATTCTCGTTTTTAATTCTGATGAGTAATCATTGTCGTCGTTGATCAGGGTTCCTAGATATTTATATTTATAGACTCGCTCTATATTATCTGATGGTTTACGATCAGTTGAGTATTTTGATTTGGTGTTTTGGTAAATATCATGAATTTTATTTTATTAAGGTTGCGATCATATTCAAGCCATAATGAATACTTGTTTCATACACTTTTTGGACCATTTGTTGCAGGTCCTGTATACTTTCTGCTAGCAGTACGGTATCATCTGCGTATCGTATATTGTTTATAGGAACTCCGTTTACTACTACTCCAGCTGCTTCATTGTATAATGCCTCCCTCATGATGACTTCCGAGTACACATTAAACAATAGCGGGGAAAGTATATATCCCTGTCGTACACCACGTTTGATGTTACTGTTTTCCGTGTATAGCAAACGCCACGAATGTTTGGGAGTGATTCATCAGTCGCTACCATGTGAACTAATCTATTCAAGGTCACATAAAACTTAATTTCAGTGTTGTAATTTGTTGTTTTAACTGTCAAAGTCTTGTCACAACATATATTTGGTTATAAATATAAACTGGAATGCCCCATTGGTCGCACTGCAAGCACACCAATGGACTGACGCACAAAAACGAATCAATCAAAGAAACGCGATATAGTATCGTCTTTGTCATTCACGCTAACATTTTTAGAATAATAGGAGGAGCGCAGGCAGATGATTAGACCGGGCCTTTAAAAACCTACGTCTGCGGTAAAAATTTATGTTTTTAATGTAAAAATGATAGCGCTCGTGTCGATTCTAACTTCATCAAGCGATGAATCACTCCCAAACATTCGTGGCGTTTACTATATTTATTGTCTATCTTGATGTTGGCGGTTTGGTCGTAATATAGGTTTTCAATAATTCTGGCATCTGTGGTATCTATTTGCTTTCTATATGGGTATCTATATGGGTATTTATTGGTAGTGGTATCTATTTGCTTTTTCAGACTGTGTGATGAGTTATAACTCAAGAACGGGGAACACATAATAATACACACAATATAAGACACAATGTCGCGATAATTGACTTCCCCCCTTCCATATATTCTACACTCAAATGTACAAGACGTATCGCGTAACATTATGTCACATCTATCGAAAATTCACTACAATGAAGATATTCGTGGCTACTTTTCCCTAAACTGGCAACATGGCGCTGTATTTCTATGACCTGTTGTGTCAGAAGTGAAATCGCTTTTGCAAAAATCCAATCTGTGCCAATGATAATGACTCTTCGGCTTGACTGACGTGAACTAATAATGTTACAAATTATATTTGACTAATTGAGATAGCTACGTTGTCTAATTAGACTTATTAATTATACCACGTTTTCTGTGGGAACCTGTCTCTAACATAAATAAATAAACAGATTTTCTCTAAACGTTCAATGAAGAGTTCATGTCCATTTACTCACCAAATGAGCCATCTTGTCAGAGTCAAAATTTACCACTATTAAGTGATTAACTCTTGGAGGTCTTTACTTCATAATTAACTAATTAGTCTAGTACTATTTTAATGAACTTTTTAAATGAGCTTAAGCCTTATCAGTTTATCGGTGTCGAAGCAACGAATAAATCTATTTGGCGTATTCTAATTATACGTTCATGCAAATCAGACATAAAATAATCGTAAGTATTCCATGCGCGAACTTATCAATGATTCCGTTCGAATGTAATTATAATAATTAAGTTATCTATACATTTTAGATACTTTATATTAATTATTGTTAGAGGTGTGACACGATGGCGGCGCTGTACGTAACGATATAGCTGTTTACGGTAGTGTCAAATGCATAATTAAAAACGTTTTCTTCTAACAGGAACGATTTATTTATTTTCCCACAATTAGAAAAGCTTACGTTATAACGCTAATTATATTATTTATTACACAAAGTCGGATTTTGATGACCTTGTAGGTGTTGTCTGTATACTATTAAGCAGGGTTGGAAAATCATGATTTTTTTATAAAAATCAAAAAGCAGATTTTTTTATTTAAATCAGATTTTTTTTATTTTAATTCAAACAATATTTAAATCGGATTTCCAAATGCCTAGGACTTATTTCCAATTAAAGTCCTATCATCAATGGCTAAATCTTTATAACTCTGCCCGATACCGATAACATTAACAATTCTACGGCGCGTCATTTTTCCACATCGGTTACCAATATATTCTGCAAAAAAGTCGCTCGCTTCAGATCAAAAGGATTTTTTTTTTCAAACGTCTCAAAAGTATTAATTTTTGTCATTTTAACGCCTAAGCACTAAAGTACATAAATATATTATTAAACTGATATTAAGTGTCAAATTCAACGAGAGTACAAATAATTGTTGCTCGATTACTGCGCTTATGTTATTTGCAATGTTTGAAATTGATTAAAAAATTATTTGTAATGTTTAAAAAAATGTTCTATTCAGATTAAAAATGTACTTTTTGTGCCTCACTTTAGTCGGAATAGATGGTCCTTCAAAAGTAGAGGCTACATAGGCTAGATGGTCCTTCAAATGTACCTATCATCGTCAAAAAAAGTATAATTTTTACTCCTAATAAAACAATACACTATTGTTCGGAAATAGTCTTAAGTTGAGAATGATGTATTATCTAATGCCTAAGTGTAAAGTACTTACTGCAGATCAAAATTTCTATAAACCCTGTATATAGTATATTATCATTTAACGGTCCAAGACACTCGAAAAAGTTTCTCCGCAAGTTTCTCAGAACTTCCGACCGAGAAAAATCAAAGATTTTCCTTGATTTAAGTAAGACCAATCTTCGGATTGTCACGGGCATGTCTCCTCAATGAATACATCAGTAGATTGAATCTAAAAAACAATGACAAATGCATATAATCTATGGGGAAAAGGGAAATAGCAGAATACATCATCACTGAGTGCGCCGAGACGACAACCATTCATACCATAAACTTTAGCACGACTGATATCGGATATAGAGAATTAACCTCTTTAAAATCGTCTCAAATACTGGCTTTTGTCAAAGCCCTGAGACTGTATGATGAGTTATAACTCATGAAAGGGGTACAAAATAGATCTATAAGGTCGACATCATTAATCCATCTGGTATCATAAATTTGCCATCAAAGACTGGAATCTTTCCTCACCAGCGAAAGCAGCGCCACTAAAAATTCTAATTCGATAATAAAATCTCTCGCCAGATATATCTTAATTATGCAATAGACGACCTATCGGTAAGGACGATATAAAGGACGGACCCGACCTGAATCGTCCAGCGGCGTTTAATTGGGCACTAATTGGAGTCCAACATAAAACAAGACTTTTGTATTGCAGCAGTAGCGAATCGCGAAAGGTATTTTCGATTTTGCTGTAGAGGCCGCACCCGAACAGACGACATATATCGCGCTTGTCCAATTAGGCTGACTATTAAATCGCTTAAAACGCTATAAATGTTAGAGCATTGCTCGATTATGAGCGCTCTGAATAAGGGCGATAATAGATAATGGAAAATTGCTTTTTGTTTCTTCGGCTCTACGGTTAAATTTGCCACATTACAGAAAGAAGATAAATGGACGTAGTTCCGTTCATAGTTCATGAGGGATCTAATGATAGAGTTTTAGCTTAAACTAACTTAAAGCGAAACTGGTAGACTTCTAATAACTGATAAACTCTAAGAACCTAGAAGACTCATCCGTAACCTGGAATGGGCATCCTCCAACAGTATAGGACACTCCAAAAAAAATCTCAGGACTTACGACCGAGAAAAATCAAAGATCTTCTTTGACTTAAGTAAAAAATCTTCGGATTGTCACGGGATTTATCAGGATACTGTCAATGTTTTGAGGACATGTATTTGAAGGCAATGGTAAACCATCTTGAATATATTTGCCTTGTACAGCCTCTCAAAAAATACCGTTCGGATTCAGTGATAAACTATATGTCTCTTGAACATATAAAACACTGATGACACACATCACAAGTACATGCGAGATGTAGCCGACGCTCTATATAGAGCATGGCACTGTAAGAAGAAGATTTGAAGATAGAGTATTTTTTAACTAGAGAATATTTTCTTACATTCCACATGGTTAAACATCACCTTACTTCTAAAAAGATTGCTAAAAAATTATTTTGTTATTTTCAGTGATGTTGCCTAAACAGTATCTTTGTATATTTGCCCATTTTATGTAAGTACGATTTTTATGAAAGTAGCATGTTTAATAGATGAAGTTTAGCTGTAAGTATGTCAAGTATTTCAAATAATGTTCAGGAGCCTCTTTTCATGCCTTAAGGCAGATTTTCTGATGACGTTGTCGACATCATCCGCGTCGAAGTAATTATATAGATTGTCATGTACTAACATGTGCGTCAACAATACCTCGTAGTTGGTTAAATAGTACATACTGTCAATCTGGCACCTTTAACTTCCATCAAATTACCCCCGCTCTCATACTTTGCCAGTCGTAAGTGGTCCACCATTTTGAGAAACGCAAAAAAAATTGGATTCGATTTTCTGGCAGAACCGTAGGTCCCACAGAAAATTTTATGGGACACCTAATGAAGAGAATTAAATTCTCTATGCATTTTCATATCTTACAGAAACCTGTAAAACCTACGGGGACGAAGTTAGAGGGCGAAAACGATCAGAAAATGTTATAACGATCCTCAGTTCAAGTGAACATCGTAATCCGCGAAGGTAACTTGCAGTACCCTATCGACTGTCATTGATTCCATGAAAGTTACATACACATTGTGAGAATAAATCCAATATATCTCGTAAACAGTAAAACGTACCAAAAAGTTACACATCAATTTGATAGGTTTTTTACGCTCTTTACTTTTAAAAACGTTGCGACAGTTAAAAAGTGGTTTCACCCAGAAAAATGCAAAAAACTGCGTTTGAGTGATTTTGGCGCCCTCTAACTTTTGCCCCGTAGGTTTTAGAGGTTTGTTACTTAAGGATGAAAATGTAGGTAATTAAATTCTCCTAATTTTTTGCTCCATAAAATTTTCTGTGGGACCTACGGTTCAGCCAGAAAAACGAATCCAAATTTTTTTAGAGTTTCTCAAAAACGGTGGGGTGGGGGGATACGAATTTTCGAAATTAAGCTTTTCCAGTGGACCACTTACGACTTGCGAAGTATGAGAGCTGGGATAATTTGATGGGAGTATAGACCTTTTTTGATGTCAGATTGACTGTTCTATAATATTTCGGTCGCTTTGTTTGGAGCACAGAGTTGAATACCATAAGTTCGTATTGATTTCAGGACTTATAGATAAAGCAAAAGCTTATAAATTGACAGACTTGGATACCGCCCAACTGGTTAATAAACCAGTACATTTTAATGTACTTTAATTTTAGTTCTTAACATGCGATTTCTATCTGAGTTTAGCATCAAGTGTCATGCCAAGATATTTAGCTGTATTTTCGTAAGGAACTACTTGTTGATTTATATATGCCGCAGGCACTTTGGTGAATATTAATAAAAAAAGGTGATCGAAGAGATTCGAAAAAGCAAATGTATTTAAGATTTCCCAAAAAAGATAAATGATAAGTTAAATCATGTCTGCCATGAATGGCGTTGCTATGGGTGTGTTTAGTTACATTCATTTGTTTCAACGAGAAACGTCAAAGTTGTTACTTCTCACAGATGAGAGGTAAATGGCTAAATTTTATGTTTAAAATTATAAATTGTTGTTGTTCTTGTGCTCTTTTTTACGTTTATATTATTGTTTGATTGAAAATGGCTCAGCAAGCTGTAGATATGTATTCTACAAAACCTATTATTCCTTTTTGATATTCTCTATACCAACGATTTTTTTACCTAAAAGTTAGGCGTTCATAAAAATTGATTAAATTCCCAATGTTTTGCAATTTTTTACATACTTAGAGATTTAGTTGCGCATTTCGAGGAATTCAGCATATTGTCTATATATGTTTTACTTAGTAAACATTGGGCTTTCATACAGTAAAAATAAAATACTGCGACTTTTGCGATTTTGCTGATAAAATGAAAAAACATTCTTGGTTTGCTCTAATTTGCCAATCAGTGATATACTAATGCGAGGTGTAAACCGCCATGGCATTGTTGTGTACAAAGCGATCGCATTAGTACCATTAGCAGTATAGCACAATTTGGCATTAGTAGCGACTTTAGTGGTATGGGCATGGCTCGCGGATCAGTCGTAGCATTAGTAGTATTAGTTGCGATATTACTACTGGCATTAGTGGCATTGACTGTGGAAACACTGGAACAGTGATTTTTCTTTCTTTTTTAAGAATCGACAGATTATCCTTTATTTTTGTTCATATTATTTCCTCTTTAATTGAAAATAGCAATAATTAAGGTCTACATAAAAAATTTCGATCAACTATCTGTGTCAAATACCCCACTGTGAGGCGCATAGAATAATCCTAAAATAGACTAGGCATATTATAAAAGCCGGCTTTTTAAACAAAGAACAATTTTACAAAAAAGGCACACGGATTGTCACGGTGTTTCTAACTGGACACTGTCTCCTCAACGAACACCTCAATAGGCTAAAGTTGAGAAACAACGGCGAATGCAGATTCTGTGGGGAAGATGGGGAAACACCAGGACACCATATGACTGAGTGCGCCAGGACGACGACCATTCGTGCCATGAACTTTGGTACTGCTGATGTCGATGATGGAGAGCTGGCCTCTGTAGACCGTCTCAGATACTGGCTTTTGTTAAAGCCTTGAGACTGTATGATGAGTTTATAACTCGTTATAACTCAAGAAGAGGAACACACAATAGATCTGTAAAAAGGTCGCGGTAACTCCCCTCTAAACATTCTACATTCTACAGAAGGCTATATGACGTCTTAATTTTTTGTTTAAAATAATGTAACTAAAAAACGTTAGATTGAATAATAATTAGTTTTTTGCATGAATTAAACAGATACCTCCTAATCGGCTGTCTGAATATCAAGGAGGAAATGTGCCAAGGCCTTCGTTACACGTCTAGAACATTGAAACAATAGATATTTCGTAGTTTTTTGTCGCTCGTGGCGCCTTCGGCTCGAACCAACTACACTAAACGACGTGGGTGTCTGAAAACTGCAGCATGCCAGCAGGCACCGACCGGCGCTAATCATAATTTTTCTGTCGTCCATATTCTCGGAGCGCCGCTTTTTCTAATCGCATTCATAATATCAGAGCGTGTTCCTATTGTTACTGGACACATTTGTCTCTATCTCGACACGCTTGCAAGATTGAATTTTAATCTGGTTGTCTTGTTTTCGGATTTATTAAGAATCTGACTTGATAAAAAGCAACATTAGATTTTTAAATGGATTTTAGTGCAGTTGTTTTATTCATGGTTTATTTGAACATTGAAAGATAATTGTAATACTACATGCTGTGTTATAGATAAAAGAACAATCTTCGGATTGTCACGGGGTTTAACAGGACACTGTCTCCTCAATGAACACCTCAGGAAATTGAAGCTAAGAAACGAAGGCGAATGCAGATTCTGTAAAGGGGAAAATGGGGAAACACCAGAACATCATTGAATGCGCCGAGACGACGGCCATTCGTCTCATAAACTTTAGTACTACTGGTATTGGAGATAAAGAACTAACCCCTGTGAAACCGTCATAGATACTGGCTTTTGTCAAATCCCTCAAACTGTATGATGAGTTATAACTCAAGAAAGTGGGACACAATAGATCTATAACGTCACGGTGATTAACTTCCAAATCCCATACAAGTAACTACCAAGACAAGTAAAATCTACAAGAAGGTCTGTAAGCCTGCTGAGAGGAAGTTTCCATAAAAGTTAAGGCAATATTAAAAAAAGTTGAAGGACAACATGCGTTGCTTAGACCTAAAAGTGAATCAATTTATTAAAAGGAATATAAAAAATATCTTCAGTTGCTCGGACAGAAAAATATTGTAGCACGGGATGTCGATGATGGATATATTACTAGTGATTTTATTTTGTGAGGAAAATTGCTTGTTGGCCTGAAGGGTTTATGCTTAAAGATATCCAAATAGGAATTTTTTCGACAATCATTCCTTTGAAAAACTACTTTTTCTATTTCGCGGAGCTCATAGTGCGGTATATGAAAAACCTATTATGCAGAAACCTGTCGTTGGAAGTGAAGAAAATGAATTTTCCTTAATTTGCTCTTTTATAGAAAATCCAATATATCTATAAGTCATCATAATATATATCAAAGAACTACATCTTTAATTCTCTTGATAAAATAATAAATACTTACTTATAAAAAGATAAAAATTATTATTGTACATAAATTAAATAAAAGTAAACTGTTATAAATTTAAATTAAGTCCATAAACTAATGTAGGTTTTGAAAATAGCTGCTAAGTGTCACTAGAAAATTGCCATGGCGACACCGGCCATCTGGATTACAATTTTATTGAAAAATCGCTTTTTATTCAAAATCTGGGCCAGATAGGTATAGAAAATTCTAATATAGTTTGAAAGAGCATTTAAATCTGCTTCGAATTATTTAAAAAATACATAGTGTTGTATTTGAAATTACAAAGTTTTTTTTTTTTTTTAAATTTTAAAATAGATCAGCAATTTTGATACTCCTGTATAAATTTAAAGAAACAATCAAATTTTTTAGTGAGAGTCTATTTCTCTGGCTTCGAAGTCAGCACGAAATTAATTACGAAAAATAATGTACAGGGTGTTGACAAACTTTTTATTATAACATGCATATTTAAATATCTTTTAAATACATATCTCAAAAACAAAACTTTAAACATATTAAGCCCTTATAATAAATGCCTTATTTTGATGTCCAAGAATCCAAAAATTAAATAAAATACCGGGTGTCCCATAAGAAAAAATATAACTTTTTGCTGGACCTTAGTTCTGACTTTTACCCTGTACATTTCAAAATAATTTTAAATTATGCACATTACCTCCCTACATATACCCACAAGAAAATGTTGTTTCTATATCTTTTCGTTTCGTATATCCAGCCGAGGCAGAATGAGGTGCGCCACCCCACCAATATATGACTTTAATGATGCAAATTAATTTATCATCTAACTATGATCACAGAATATCTAGCTACGCAGTGTAGTTAGATATTCTGTGCTATAATCTTATCCATTTTACGATTTTATATTATTATTCACAAAATTTCTATTGTATTTTATGGTTGTTACCTATAAAATGTAAAGAGAATTATAGGACCTTAATTAACGTTAATAATGTCCCATGGTAGTTATAACAAGGCAATTGCCAAAGTTATAACTCAATTTATGGTTAGCGTAACCAGCAAGACGATATAAACTTTTATTAACTCAGTAAGAAATAAATTCTTTTAGAGCTTTTAAAATTGTACGGCTCGAAACTAGTAGTGGGAACTATCGAATGAATACTATCGAAACATTCGATGGTTGCAATTCATTCGAATAATTCAATAGCTAGTAAAAAACATTCGTTGAAAACTATTCGAGTAAAAATTATCGAATAGATGCGTCATTTGCCTTCAAATATTGTATTCTAGTAATTCGGCAGCAAAAACCATTCATTTATAAAATTCAATTTCATTTATGATTCATTTATTCGTAAGGATCGATTATAATAAAATATTAACTGGATTTTAGTTGTCGCCCGGCGATGTAGGTTTTTCCGAGAAACCCGACAGCAGTCGGTGGCAATGCTATGAAAGAAGCGGCATCTTTGATTTTTTGCGGAGTCATATAAAGATAAGGACACTTTTTTTTTTTTTTTTTTTATTGAGGTGCTAGTATTTACACAGAAAATACATTACGAAGGGCGCTGTTGCCATATAATGGTATTAGTTGATATTAGCAAGAATATTATTGTTTGGCTGTAGTTAGTTAAGGAGATAGTATGTCTATATATTTTGCATTTTTTATTAATACTCTGTTGTTACACTGCAATAATACTTGTTATTTTGGATGTAGGAAAATGATTTTAATGTTTTTTAAGCAAGGAACTGGTTTTAATAAAAATAATAATAACGAAATAATAATTTGTTATACCTATTAACAACAAAATTTAAATAATTTAATATAATTTTTTTTGCGTAGTAGCAAAGTATAAATAACAAATTAGATGTCAAAATTATTTATATTAGATCCTATTTAAAAATAATATAGTCTTTAAATTTTTAGTGGCAACGTTGGTTTATTAAATAATAATAATTACAGAACTAATTTGTTATATTAACAACAAACTTTAAAATCATGATATATAAACATTTATTAATTTTCTAAGCATGCAGTGTAATGGAAGAAAAAATATAAATAAAAAATTAGAAATCAAATTATTTATATTAGGTACTTTATATTACTATTTAAAATAATATTTACTTTTTACTGGCATTTACTTTAAAAAGAAATAAATTAAATATTTATTTCGCAAAAAACTACATGTAGAGCATAAACAAAAATACAAACATCGTTAACTTTTTTTAAATTGGCACGTGTAAAACTTTCAAATTTAATTTTCTCACCCATAGTTTGAGTTCGATAACCCCATTTACTTAAGCACATTGCTTAAATATGATTATTAAGTTCAACTAATTCGTATTATTAAACATCTAAAATACAAATATGTATTTTAAAATTAATTCTAAGTTCACCTCATCTCTCTTAAAAATTGCTACTTCTAAAATTTCCCATTAAAAAATAGACCATATATACCATATAAAATAAAATAATTGAGAGATCGAGCTAGGGAAAATCACACAAATTTTCGGAAAAATTTTTTGACACCTGCACGCACACAATCATCAATTAAATAAAACTACTATTTTAGTATTTTAAATATTTTAATAAACGCAAAAATAGCACAGTATTTATAAAGTTATAAATATTTGGGAAGGAACTAATGCACTGACGCACACAGAAATCAAACGAATACTAAATTTCATTTATCAAAAAGCATTCGATAGTCGTGGCTCAACGATAACCATTTATTCGCACGGCGAGGTTACATCACGCATATGCTTTAGTATGAAATGAATGAATGATTTTATTCGAATAAAACCATTCGATAGTTGAAATCATTCATTCAGTAACCATTCCATTGTCTAATTCATTCGATAGTTCCCAATACTACTCTAAACTGGAAACCAATAAAACCCTTCGAAATCCTAACAAACAGGTAGACAAAGAAATAGGCGTCAAAATACCTGTTAAATTGCAAAATAGCGTCTCGTCATCGTTATTTATACTAAACGGTCATTAATATGATAATCACGCTTGAAAAGGTGCTGAAACTACTACTAATTTTCGTAAAAGGGACGACGGTATAAAGGAATCCGCTCGCGCAGCAGAATACCCATATCGCAATTATTTTGATTAGGCCTTTAAAGATAAAATCAGGTATAATAGCGAAGGCAGGTGTGAATTTTATAGCGATTTAGGAAAATGTAAAGAAATAGTTTTGTGAGGTACCGTTAGAGTCTGTTTTATGGAAATCGTTTTTCATAAATAATATACAGGGTGGTTAGAGTTGTATTCGGGAAACTTCGACAGCATATTCTGCAGATAAAAATAAGTAAAAAAGTTCGTATAAATTTATGTCCTAAAATGCTTAGTTTTGGAGATACAGGGTGTAGAAATTACATTTTTATTTCAATGATTTCCATTAATTTACTTAATTTCTAAAGTAAAGTCGATATTTTGATAAAAATTGGTGCTGGGTGTTTTTTCACATGAGAAATTTAATTTCGATATCAATATGACTCATTGACACTTGACACTCTTGATATGACATATTTTTTAACTAGTTTGAAGAATAATAATTTTAAAAAAAATGTGTTATCTTAAAAATTATAAATGTATTTTTATCCAACTTAAAAAAAATTAGACACCTTTAGCATTGTGTTCAGTTCTTGAATGTCGGTGCTCAGCAAGACCATATCGTCCGCGAACCTAAGATGGCTAAGGTGTACCTCATCGATGTTTAGACTTCTATTTTCCCATTCTAATTGCTTGAAGTCATTTTCCCGTGCCAGTGTAAATAACTTGGGAAATGGTATCTCCTTGTCTTACGCCCTTGCCGAGTAGTATTTTTTCTGTTTTGGGGTCATCATCTAATTTAACTTGGAAGGTTGCATTATCATAGATATTTTTAATAATGGAATAATATCTTGAATCAATTCTCGCGTCCTCCATTACAGCTAGAAATGACCAGGTTTCGATGCTGTCAAAGGCTTTTTGATAGTCTACAATAGTATACCTACAAAGGTAAATAATAACTACAATTTTGTAATTATTATTTACATCAACAAAACTCACCTCCTTAATAGCACTTAAGTGACCTAAAGGGCCATTACAACCACTTTCCCGTTCAAAACATTCGAATAAAGTTGCAATGAGTTTTTTACGGCTTTTTGTACACTTTGCACTAAAAGAGGATCTAAAAAGGATAATGTTCGACTGCAAGGTCTGCTAGTAAAATTTTCAATAAACTCGTAATACAAAACTAAAGTGTCAAAACAAATGCAAATGTCAGGAAATAAATAAATAAATGTGGCAACTTGACATTTTTTACAGCAGAGCTACCACCGGAATCTCTAGCGGGAAATTTAAATTCCAGTTAGTTAGCCCGGCGCCAAATACGTCCATGGTTGGCAAAAATAACTTTTAAACTCGCACGCTCGATTACGTAACTAAAAGTTTAATTGGTATCGAATATAATTGTATATTAAAGTTATATACTAAATTAAAACAGCACATATCAAAATTATAAAATACAGACAGAGGACACAATATGTCTGAATGACATACCTATATTTAACATTAGGGCATGGCTATACGCACGTAAAACGGAACAGTACGAACAATCTAAAATATAAAATTGTTTACAGGTAAAAAATAGGTTCTTAAACTTTTAAAATTGCAAATCCCAATAATTTCCCACGGCCCCAAACACATATATATCCCATTTATTTTTGTCATTATTAGCTACACCACAGTAAAACACCATCTCACTACACCCATAGGGATAAATGCAGAGACAATGGACCGTCCCGAAGCATATTGTAGGGGCTATTATTGGGAGATGCACTTGCAGTCTATGGCAGGAACAGCGGGTCCCTATATTCCCACGGCCACCCCCTAACATCGCCACCCCCTGTATATTGTGCGAGGCGAATAATGCCACCCCTGAGTCTGTCATTGCCACCCTACAGAGCCCAATGTCACTGTGTACTAGTGTATATCTACTACTCACTTAGTATTTAAACTATAATTTATGAATTTAAGTATGTTGTTTATAGAAATAGGTTATAAGAAGATTAATAATACAGAAAATTAATAATAATACCGGGTGTGTCTCAAAAGTGGCTCACCTCTATATCTTAAGACTTAAGTCACTAAAAAAATAATTATTTTTATAAATGACTTAAGACAGATTTTTATATATTTTTATAATAATTCTTTATCTTTATTCTTTTTGAAGCAGCACTTCTTCTTGTTAGGCGTCTTTAACAGCAGCACTATTAGGCGGCAGCCATTGGCGTAACTACAGTGGTGCCCGGGGATGACGGCCCCCCCAGGTACTGCTGGCACCCTCCAGAGAAATCTTGAATTGTGACTCTTGGCTACGTTTTAATTTTTATTTGCTTGTGATGTAGTAAAAATGACGTTTTCTAGTTTTGTCTAGTTAATATTATTTTGTTGTGTTCAAAAAATGTATAAAATTTTTATTTTTTTAGAAAATTTGTAGGTATTTAAGTAATCTGCGGGAACACGGTTTGATAACCAAGTCTATGAAATTTATTGAGAGAAATTCATGTAAACGTTTTATTCAAAAAAATGTGTTTTTTAAAATTATTTTTCATTTAAAAAAAACAAAAGCTCTAGGCCCCTCAGGGCTCAACTCCCCCCAGGATGAATTTCTAGTTACGTTAATGGCGGCAACCAAGGATAGAAAACAACACTCAATATCAACATCAATAAACATAAAAAGTTAGTTTTTCGGAACCGATTTGATTATAGTGTTACACATGCGTAGTGAGTCTGTTGTTTTTCCAGTGAATTAAGTGAATCCCCGACTTCATTATATAGAGTGAGTCTTAAATAAGTGCAATTATTTTGAGGGCTGGTAGACCTCGATAAGGGAAACAAATTTTCTCTTTGCCGTTTTTCAAATAAATTTAAAATAACCCAGATATTTTTATTTTGAAAATTTCCAAAAAAAAATAATTTTTTGGTAAAATTTTGAGAACCACTAGATCTTTTCTGGATTTTCTTTCTTGTAAATTTAATATAATAGTTATGTTGCCATATTATCAATAAATTATATTTTTTAACTAAAAACTAAAAAAAATCCAAACATTTTTTCAAAAAATTCCAAATTTAAAAAAAAAATCACAAAAAAACCCTCATAATCGTTTATTTTTTTTGTTTGTAGTTATTCTGAAAATTAACCGTTTTGTTTTATGTTGTTTTAGTCTTATTTGTATTTACAATAAATTAATAATATAGGTAATAAAGAAATCGTAAATCGGTAATGGGAAAATGTATATTAACATTTAAAGCGCGCATCTCGTTAGGATAGAGTTCAGCAGCAGATAATTAAGACTGGCAATATAAATAGTATTTAATTTACTTGGACCCATAAAATATTTCCTTAGAATTAAATTTAAGTATGTATTTACAAATTCAGTCTCGTTGATTTACCCTTATATCTAAAGCCAGTGAACCTTTTGACATGTTTGCCATTAGTCGGTTTTCTGCCTATACGTCCCCCACATTTTATCTTAATTTAATTATCCCGTGGGAATACAAACTTTATCTCGTGGGATACTGCGTGAAGGGCCCCATTCCCTCTAGAGTTTATTTAGATGAAGTGATTGCGCGCGTTTTGCCACCATCATCTTTTGTTGCTTGAAAGCTGCATGGTGTGTATTATAGATGAAAGTCGCATAATTTGTATCCCCTTTTAAGATCATTCATTTTTAGTTTGTAATACTAGAACGATGCACTGTATCAAATTGTTAAAATTAGAAAATTCCATTGTGACTTGGTAGTACCTACGAGGAATCAGAAAAACAGTAATGTACAGGTTTGTGAGACAATTCAGATGATAACCGAAGTCAGTTCGTGACCACGAGTACGTTATTATCCATAAGTACTACTTCAAAGTACTATAAACTACTAGCTAGGAGACAAACTAAATAGAACAAGGTATATTCCATTAGATTTGTTAAAAAAATATTCCGTTTTATAATACCGTCTATTTTTACAATAATATCATTATCCATTTTTGTCTCTTATTCAGCAAATTTTCCTTTCATTTTCCAAATGAAATAAAAATAATCAAACGCTCTACTCAGTTCAATTTGATATTGTCTAATAAGTTTTCCTTTAATCTATATATCATTCACCTATAAACTTACTAAAAGAATAGAACTGACGTAAAAATTATGTGCAATATCATAAAGATAGTTATTTTTCTCAGTTATTTTACAGGGGCCCTAACAAAACTTGAACCGATCATTACACCACAAAAAAGGGTGGATATGTCAAAATTTGTAAATGTTATAATTCCACAAACGAAACATGAAATTTCTGTTTGCAACATCATTAGTTCACAAAATAGTTCATCATGTTTTGATGATTTTAATTTGTTTATACCTATATTACCGTGTGTGTGAAGGTGATCAGTAACCCAAACTTCGTAAGTGAGAACTTACATGATACATCAATGTCTCTTACATTGATTAGAGTAGACGATCCGTTGAAGGTTGAAGAAAGTCTGGAAACATTACTTCAGTCAAAATTCTTTACGAATGCAGGAAAGTATAAGTTCGTCTTGTGCGGACGCATTCGACATATGAGCATTATTCACAACATATCCAAATATATTTGGAGTCAAAAAATTATCAGCTTCGTTTTGTTATTCTTTAAAGATATCATGCAGCAAGCAACCTACAATCCATTTTTAGACAGACTTACCGTGACTCCAGTTACTTTAATAAACGGTTCTTACATGGAGTTTCCTGATATGTTAACAGACATGTATGGAAGTTCAATGAAAGTTTTGGAATGCCCCATCTCTTAATGACAGAACTATCAGAGGCTTACAGTTTTGATTTCAATTTTAAAAACGCACTCAAAAAGTACTGAACGCCAATTTGGTAGAAATAATCGACTACAATGATTTGCTTTTATACCATCGTACCCTGGAGGTGATTGCATATTCTAAAATAGAGAGTGCTGCGTCTCTACACAACATACAGCATTTGAGGCAATGAAAGGATACGAAAACTTGGTCGAATTTTCTTATCCACATATGATCAACAACATTGTGGCTTTAGTCCCTAAACCTAGAAGAATTTTTACTTACAAAGAGGTATTTTCAATGATAGATTATACCTCCACGTCAATTCTGTTATTAGTCAGCATAAGCCTAGCATATTTAGACAAGCGTGTGTTCTCGAAATCCAAAAATGACAAGAGCAACTGGCTAGTTTTCTTTTGGACAGCCTTAAAAATACCACAACCTAATTTTGGCATTAATAAAACCGCTCTTAGATTCACCTGGTTGATAGCCGCGTTATTTTTTGGAATCTATTATGATTATTTTGCTCTAAAAGCCATTCTAACTGATCACTATGGAAAGAAGTTAAGAACTATGCACGATGTTCTCGAATCAAAACTAGAAATTTACTCCACAGAAACGATATACTCAAATTTTTCTTATAACCTCGTCAGTAAGACGCAGTGGAAACAAAAAATCATGGAAAATAAAGGAGATGCTGTGTACGTGACGCCATACATGGTAGCTGACTATATCGTCAAGTATTTTGCTAATAAAAATAAGAATTTTCTATATGAGATCATGGCGCAGTCGATGAAACCGTCATTTGGGGTGTTCATTTGTAAGAAACGATCGCCATATTTAAATAAAATCGGCTGGGTATCTTTGAAGGTGAGAGAATTTGGAGTTTTAGACAGGATTCCTTATAGATATCGAAAGCAGGATGATGATGATAATAAGATGACGTTTAGATACTTTTTAGGGACATTTATTGTTCTCTGTATAGGTTTCTTTGTCAGTACAGTAGTATTTATTTTAGAAATATACATATACTATTTTAGAAACTGATATTATAAACTGTGTGTGTGTAAATGACTAATAATTAAAAATAATGCAACAGTACCTATATAACAAAAATATATTAAAAACTTTAACCTCACTTTATTACAGTTTTATTTATTTAAGGTGGCAGTTATATTGGATGAGAATTCGTACAAAATTTTCTTAAAAAATTGTTTCACCTCTTAATGACAGAATAACTATCAGGGGAAAATAAAGGGGAGATGTTCCCCCGAAAATGGTGGGTTGTAGAAGAAAATTGGAGCTATATTTGAGCTCAGGTTTACATAAGAATCAGCAGGTATGGTACCAGGACTCAAAGAAATGTTTTGCGTTTTGCCGACCGGTGTAATTTTTACAATTCAAAGATTTATATTAACAGTTAAATCATTATTTATATACAGGGTTGTTCACCACATACGACATGGGAGTATCGTAGCTAAAAGATTAGATTTTTGTAAATTGTATGTTTTGGGTTCGTTGAAGGACTATTAGAGCTACAATATGTTTTTTTATCTATTACCATGGAGTCATTATGGAGTACATCATAGAATTTTATTTTATTTTTATTAGTAAAAAATTGGTATTGAGAGAAAGAATAATTATGTTTTATATATTAAATTGATGAGTCGGTCTCTTAATAAAGAAAAGTTATTATTATATCATTAAATCATTATTATATCAGTAAAATTATCAGATTGTGATTGTTGAAGAGCTGTGAAATGATCTTTTTAGATTGAAAGTAAGGCAAGTGACGATAAACGTTTATTTTTCATGGAATCTCTGCTATAAATTTTAATGCATTTCATACATGAAAAATGTCTCTCAACCCAAGTACTTGTAAATGGTGTAGTAACAAACAAAAGAAACAATTTGAAAGCCGCTGGAAATATATTTCCAGGATTATTCTCCTTAAATTATTTTGTAATCGAAATTATGATATCTATTATTAATACCTGCAATTCATTCATTAATTTACGTTGGTCAATAACATTTTTTGTTTGTTAAATTACTGTTACATGCGTTGGAAATGTATCAATATAACAAGTTTACTAAATCAGATCATTTTGAATAATCTCGGACAAGCCCGAAAAATGTTTCCAATTCGCTTTAAACGTTTTTTGAATTTTCCTATAAAATTTTTTAATGCTACGTATAATGTGAATCATATGAAATATCTCCTTAATGAAATGTGATATATCCCCTTATGAAATATCGGAAATATCCCCTTAACTTCTAAGCCTATCGAGCCTCCACGACTTCATGCGAAGGCGACCGGAGATTTCGCCTAAGCCCCGCCTTAATACGATACAACACCGACTTACGTCGCGTCGCTACCGCACAATGAGTTAGACAGAGACAGAAGAGTACCGTACGTCGTGCATCGACCCTGATAGTAGGCGATGCAGAAATCGCCGAACAAAGGCACTCCAACGGTTAAAATTATTTTGTTTTCTAACGCAACGGCACAGTCAGCTTACGCCAGCGATAGTAAATATTTTAATATACAAGATCATAAATATTAAAATAATAGTGATTATTAAAACACACTTTCGTGTATTAACAGTATTTTTATGTATTGGCAACATTAATAGTAAATAATGTAATGTAATAATACGCTTAAATTCTGCCAAAATTTTAGGGTAGGTACCTTGCCTACCCTGACGAGCCGCCACTGCAATTCAAACATATTTTTACAAGATACAGAGTGTCCAAAGTAAATAAAAAATATCAAAGTTGTTTTTTGTTAAATAGAACAAACACCCTGTATGTTACATTTTTAGTTTCTACGATTAAGTAAGATTAAAAATTTTAATCTTACCGTTTTTGAAATATTTAGGTTATTGTCAAAATACAGTAATATAATTTTAATGCTTCATTTTTACTCTTATAGGAAGCTATTTAAGTTTTTAAAACCAAATATTGTACTGAGATTATATCTATTTACTAAATTTTGTGTTGCAATAACAATTATACTACCTTATACAGAGTGTATTTTCAAATTCCAGAATTTATTTTAACTATCAAATTGTATTACACCATTTTTTACCTATCTCTTCAACTAAACTGCATTTTCTTATAATTTAGACCTCATTATGGAATATTGACATTTTAGGTTATTTTAAAGATGTAAGAAATTTTTAAAGAGTAGATTCTAATATTGTCGATATAGTTCGTTTATTTCATTAAAAATGAAAAAAAAACGGTTTACATATTTTGTTAAAGAGGACCAATTAATATGATTCCATATTCAAACTACATTAATTAACTGTTTGCGTTGATTATATTAATCAGTTTTTTAGGTATTTGGAGCAATTATTATTATAATTTAACAATTATAATAAAACTGGGCCTACTGAAAAGAGCAGAAGCAAGTTTACTTCCAGAGAAAAGTAAAGGGCGATATGAAATAGCATTAGGTACAACGTTTATTACAAGTATGAAAAATGAGTATGCCAGAGTAATATAAAAATATTGCTTCGGAGCAAATATAATATCTTCAACGACATCGTTTCCATCGTCTTCCTGTAGCAATTCAAACTCTTTAGCTTCTTTCGTTGACATTAAAAGACCTGGCACAAGTCAAGAGTTAAGCTTTTGCAGCAGTGAAACCTCAATGACTGAAACACATCATCAGGGCAACCGCGTAACAATATCAAATTAACGTACAATAAATTGAAATTTGATCATTAATTTTAACAAAATAAAATGTAATTCAAAATCTTCAATTGTGTGTTAATCTTCTTGTTTTTATTTTTATTGATGTATTTAGATAAGTATTTAACAAAGATATTACAGAATATTTACAATTAAATGAGGCGAAATAAAAAACAAAATTGAAATGGATGAGGTAGATAATTTGACACTGTTTTTTTTTTTTTTTTTTTTTTTTTTTTTTTTTTTTATAAATAAATAATTTTTATCGATAATATATATTCCTAAATTGTTATTAACTAGTTCAATTACCGCGACTAAAGCTGGCGTCTGTAATTGAATAAATTAACTATAAAAGCTACATTAAATAAGCGTTTATAGCTATAAATATTTCCTTGAATTGAAAGAGCGGCTACTTCTTTGCAGTTCGCGCGATCCGTTTGATGTTGATTTCTCTCCATAGATTCAGAAGAGCCGAAGAGATAAACGAAAGCCGGAGCGAGATAGATAGAGAAATCTCCATATCTATAAATTAAACCGGAGGGTTATATAAAGTCAGTCCATCATAATAACGATAATGCCTTTGAAAATTAATTGTCGTCTAGCATGCGAAGTGCCACACTGACTTACGGCGCATATTAAATTCCTCTAGTCGACGCGATAAAATCTTTAATGGGCACTATGAAACTATATCCGGAGAAATTATTATGTAAATATTGTTGAAATACAAAAGAGGGCGCGATTGGTTCGCGGTGCAAAACCGAAAACCGTGAAATTTAATTAAATTTTTCGCCATTGCGGGCGGGCGCTTTTAAAATGGTGCACTTTATGGTACGACAAGTTAATTATAATTTACGGTGTAGAATGTAGAATGTTTAGAGGGGAGTTTTTTCTTGAGTTGTCTGAGTTATAACCTCATCATACAGTCCTTTAACAACAGCCAGTATCTTGAGACGGTTTTACAGAGGCCAGCTTTCCATTGACACATCCGCCGTACCAAAGTTCATGGCACGAATGGTCGTCGTCCCATGGCACTCAGTGCGATGAGGTGTTCGGTGTTTCTCCACTTTTCCAACAGAATCTGCAATTGCCGTTGTTTCTCAGCTCAGCCTGTTGAGGTGTTCGTTGAGGAGAGAGTGTCCTGTTAGAAACCCCGTGACAACTGAAGATTACTTTACTTAAATCAAGGAAACCTTTTGATTTTTCTCGGTAAGTTCTGAGGAACTTTTCGAGTGTCTTAGACTGCTGGAGGACACCCATTCCAAGTTGCAGTTGGAGTCTTCCAGATTCCCCAGTTCCGCTTTCAGTTGATTCCTCCCGCTTGGAAAACAGAACGGTTCTTAGTCCAGTTAGTGGAGTGCCTCTGTCCTTTTCTAGCTAGATTGATCATTTCCTATTTTTCTTCTATCCCTTGGTGACAGGCACCCAGAGTAGGACTTTATTTTCTTTTGCCTAATTGTTGAGCTTCAGACATTCTTTCTTTGACCAACTTTCGAATTGATGGTTACTGAGTTGTTCGCGTTTAGCTGCATGACTAATGGATAGGATGGCAATTTCCTTTTTTCGATAGTTTCTATCTAAGATAAATTGTACACATTCCTATTGTGCAAAAGCCAAAACAGCTTCATCGACAAAGCAAAACAAATATACAAATAATACAAAAAATGTCATACAATACAAATCAATTCAAAAAAAATTTACGTCATAAAATTACAAATAAAACATATGGACATTGCAGAACGCAGGCGTATCTAGAAAAATTTGCATAAAAGGAAAACTGTAAATGGATTAAATCATGTTATAATAACATAAAATCAAGAGCTATAAAATATTAAATACTAGACCTTAACTGTAGTGTGTGATGATCAAAATATTAAAATTAAAAATTTAAATTGTTCATGATTAAACATCAACAAAAAAGTTTACCGCATATAAAAACGACTACGAACGGATACTGGGGTAGGTGCTCATTGGTTCGGAGTATTTGGTTTTCGGCCCAAATAATCCTATCCCTGTCCCTGCTTTTTGGAAGCATCAGTATACCACGTTATGGTCTTTTATATGCTGAGTGAGCGTTTCTTCCTTCCAATTCTTTTATTACTCAATACCATTGTGAGGTGTTTCTCAAAGTTGTAAATTCTGGGTATGTCATCCACTGGGAGTTGGAGAAGTGGAATTTTTCTTTCTGAGGTGTTCCAGTTCTGACTTGAAAATTCTCCCAGCACTGTTTCCGTCAATGACCATTCTAGTCAGTGTCGCATTGGCATAACTAACTACCGACGACAATGCAGTGGTGTTAGGTCTAAAATGACCTCCATTGCTGCTGTTGGACATATTCTCATGGCACCTGTGATACAGATACATGCAGACTGAAGCCCTTAATTTCAGGTTTTGCCTAGCAATACGTAACTGAACGAAGCAATGA
>NW_022145616.1:0-13728 GCF_002938485.1 Sitophilus oryzae | reverse complement strand
CATTACGTATTGGGTTACCTGCCCAAACCTACAAACAAGAAAGTCTTCAGAATTTATTTTTGTGGATAAAAAACTTCTACTAATTTTTTCAAACGTCACAAAAGTATTAATTTTTGCGACGTGATTCGCAATATAAAAACGTTGTTTTTAACGCCTATAGGCATAAAAGTTTACGCCTAAGCACAAAAGTACGAAAATATATTATTAACAAATTATTAAACTGATACAAACAAATTCAACGAGCGTAAACTTATAGTTTCTCGATTTATAATGACTTACAAAGTAATACTTTTAAATATTTTTATATAATTTGGTAACGTTTGGAATTGTTTAAAAACTTATTTTAAAAAAAAAAAAAAAAAATAGCATGTTCTATCTGAGTAAAAATTCGCCTGTAATGTCAAAACGTACAGCCTCGCCATAAAAGTGTCACTTTTTACTCCTAATAAAAACAATAATAACAACAACACTAAATAACACCTTTTTAAACAGCTTTTATAATAGACCTGATCATCAAAGTTAGATTATCCATTTACACAATGTCTTCAAACAGGTTTACAATTTTTTTGGGCTGTGATTATTTTAATGATAAAAACGTTCAAGATAAAATATTGGAGAATATTTAATGGGCATTAACGATTTAAGTACCCACCTTGTGGTTCTCGTCGCCATTGTATATGCTAATGTCATCTTTACCGTTGGTTATGGTGTTTATGGTCATGGTAGAACCGGACTGGGAACGACTCATCTTCCATTCTTCTATCTAAAAAAAAAAAAAAAAAAAAAAAAATATGTTGAAATTTTAAAATAGTCAAATTTTATGGTAAATATTTTAAATCGGTGATAATATAATATTATTTACAGCTGAGAGAAATAAAATAATTCACTAAAATATGTTTAACACTTTTTATTTAATAATAAAATTTACCGGTAAGGAGATTATTCTCTAGTGAATTTAAACCTTAAAAATCTACGAATTTTTAATTGCACAGAAGATGATTCTGTTGAATAATAAAGAGAAAAGTTAGTTTACAGTGTTGCATACGAGTTTGAGAAGGGAAGATGAATAAAAAGTCTTACAGTTCGCCAGATACGAGGGTTGCCTTTCAAGTTTTTCAATCGCTTGATTCTTCACTTGTATTGGGCACGTCGCAATCATTCATTAGAGGATTGAAGAATTGTTAATGCCGAATGGTATACAACAATTTCTTTGCCAACGGTCTTCGATGAAATAAGGAAAAGAACAAAAACGTCGCATCATTCTTCATCACGAGAATTCCAGCTAGCTCCCACAAAGCACGTCAAACAACTGAGTATTTGAAGGAGAAAAAAATCGAATTAATGTCATATTGCCTATAGTGACTTTTCCTTGTTCCCCACTGTCAAACAAAAAATGCGCGGACAGCGGTTTTCACCACCTGAAAAAGCCGTTGAAGACTTTCAAAACAATGTTTCTACGATATAAGCTTCAGAGTTGAAAAATGTTTCTAGAGTTGGTTTCAGCGTATCCAAAAATGTATAGATCATAAGAGCGAATATTTCGAAAGCAATAAAACACTTTGTTTCGAACTTGTTCGTTTCTGTTTTACTTTTGTAAAAACTTAAAAGGCAACACTCGTAGAAGAGTCAAAAATCTTTTATTTTTATAATATCTGCCAATAATAATGACATGGTTAGTATTATCATTGATAATGCTAACTTAGCTAGCACCATTAGAGTCTAACCATCACTCAAGTTGGTCAAAGATTGCTCTAGAGAAGCTGAGTAAATTAGGCAAAGAAAACAAAGTCCTCTTTAGTCTGGGTGCCAGATTACAAAGAGATAGAAGGTAATGAAAAGCAAACGATTTAATTAGAAAAGGAGCAAACACTTAATTAGCTGGACCAGAACCGTTCTGCTTCCCAAGTGGAAACAACTTCATACAGAACTCAAGAACTTTGAGGATTGTCATCCGGAACCTGCAATGGGAATCCTTCAAAGGTCTAAGACACTGAAGAAGTTTCTGACTTTACTCAAGTAAGAACAATGTTCAATTGTTGATGCTAAGAAACAACTGCGAATGCAGATTCTGTGAGGAAAATGAGGAAACACTAGAACATCATAGAGTACGCCGAGACGACAACTATCTGTGTCATAAGCTTTGGTACCACTGGGAGACGGAGAACTAACTCTGTAAAACCGTCCCAGATACCAACTTTCGTCAAAGTTCTGAGACTGTAAGATGAGTTATAACTCATGAGGGGGGGGCAAAATATATCTGTAAGGTCGCTGTTATTAACCTTCCCTCCTCCGATAAAATCTACAATCTAAAATCTAATATAATCTATATTGGTTTTTAATATTTTAGGAGATATGCTTCCGGAATTACAGATTTCTTATTATTTCTAGTAGATTTATTAAAGTATCTAATTTACGTTCATTAATACACAAAAAAGAAGCCAAAACTAGAACTATTTAAAATCCGGAAATAATGTAGATTTAACAATCTTCTCCTCCAGTATTAAAACCCAGGCTGCTTAAGTAAAGATTCAAGATTCTCACAAAAAATAGTCATAATGATATCTTTAATGCTGAGTGATAGATTAGAAACCTATATCTTCTCTCGCACGTTTTTTAATTGCTTCCATTTTTGAAAATTTTGTGTCTTTTCATAAGTTATTTGGGATTTAAATGGAAGTAGTTTGATATGGCGCTTGTCGCCCTCAGCTTGAATATCTGTTGGTAATTTACTTATTTCGTTTTGAGCCATTTCTGGCTCCAATTCAATCAGCAATAGACACGAAAGAGAATGAAAAAATATTGACTCAAAACTGACAAACTAAAGAGACAGCTTTATTTATTTGTCAAATTAGAGATAATAATTTCTGAATATTTTTTAAAACGTAACTCGCTAACGAAAAAAATATTGTTTTATACACGACGATAAAATTGCATTATCGTCTCCCGAAATTAATTCACTCGCGATTTCATCGTATAAAAAATAACTAATTTTGTCCCAATAATTTTTCCCAAAACAGTTAATTAGTTGACTTAGATATAAAGAAATTAATATTAAAAAAAACACATCCAATTTAATCAGATTCAATGAACGTTGATAGTCAAATTTAGTCAATGTAAGCATTCAGCTGTTTAGAACTTTGCCTCAACCCCTAAATTGGATAAAAATGGCAGACTCATTAACAAACAAAAAAATTTTTAATTTCTTTTTTTAGGTTAGGTGTTGTTTTCATGCCTACGCCGATTCGAGTTATGCGAAGCAAGTTGACACGGCGGGAAGTATTTACGGCACCCTGGCATCCGAAAGGCTGACTAACAAAGATAAGGTTAGTAAACTGTCATAATAACTGGTGTTCGCGTTCTTTTCGACATCTGTTTGTTCATTGTTAAAACAAACTACCCAGCACGGTATTGTTTAATTTGGTCGCACGTAGCTGTCTTAAAATAATATTGTTTCAGAACCGGTAATTGGTGTTTGGAGTTATCTAGTCTAGCCAACAAATGACTATTTTTCATGAGAATCTTGAATCTTTACTTAAGCAGCCTGGGTTTTAATACTGGAGGAGAAGATTGTTAAATCTACATTATTTCCGGATTTTAAATAGTTCTAGTTTTGGCTTCTTTTTTGTGTATTAATGAACGTAAATTAGATACTTTAATAAATCTACTAGAAATAATAAGAAATCTGTAATTCCGGAAGCATATCTCCTAGAATATTAAAAAAACAATATAGATTATATTAGATTTTAGATTGTAGATTTTATCGGAGGAGGGAAGGTTAATAACAGCGACCTTACAGATATATTTTGCCCCCCCCCCTTTCATGAGTTATAACTCATCTTACAGTCTCAGAACTTTGACGAAAGTTGGTATCTGGGACGGTTTTACAGAGGTTAGTTCTCCGTCTCCTATATCAGTGGTACCAAAGCTTATGACACGAATGGTTGTCGTCTCGGCGTACTCTATGATGTTCTAGTGTTTCCTCATTTTCCTCACAGAATCTGCATTCGCAGTTGTTTCTTAGCATCAACAATTGAACATTGTTCTTACTTAAGGTAAGTGATGAGAAATTTCTTCGAGTGTCTTAGACCTTTGAAGGATTCCCATTGCAGGTTCCGGATGCAATCCTCCAAAGTTCTTGAGTTCTGTATGAAGTTGTTTCCACTTGGGAAGCAGAACGGTTCTGGTCCAGCTAGTGGGAGTGTTTGCTCCTTTTCTAATTAAATCGTTTGCTTTTTCATTACCTTCGATCTCTTTGTAATCTGGCACCCAGACTAAGAGGACTTTGTTTTCTTTGCCTAATTTACTCAGCTTCTCTAGGCAATCTTTGACCAACTTCAATTAATGGTTAGCCTCTAATGATGCTAGCCAAGTTAGCATTATCAATGATAATACTAACCATGCCATTATTATTGGCAGATATTATAAAAATAAAAAGCTTTTTGACTCTTCTACGAGTGTTGCCTTTTAAGTTTTTACAAAAAGTAAAACAGAAACGAACAAGTTTGAAACAAAGTGATTTATTGCTTTTGAACTATTCGCACTTTAGGTATTAGTGATGGGAATACCGGTTCCACATGAGTCGCGTTACAATAACGACCGTTCCAGAAAAATACCGCGATTTTGTAACCGAGGTTCCAACTTCCAAAGTGTCTCTCAACCAGTGTTGTCAGGTTCTTACAATTCTACTAGCTGTTACGACCATTCGTACCATAAACTTAGATACAACTGATAATCGAGATCGAGAATTACCCTTACTAGGTTTTATAGAAACCGTCCCAGATACTGGCTTTTGTCAATAGAAACTTATATAAATGTATAAAAGCAAATAAAATATTTTTATTTTATTTGCTTTTGCGTTTAATCTTTCAAACAACGCTATTTTATACCATGCCTAGTATATACCAAAAATCGCTATTTCGAAAGGTAACGTAGCGACGGGAGCATCAACGCCAATAGTAACCGACCAAATCGCGACAGGAAAAACCGGAACCATAGAAGCGCTCCAGCGACTGCTGGAACGAAGTACGTCGCCGCCGAGGTCGAGCGTGGTTAATCAGTTACAGTAGAGACCAGTTACTTCTGTTTGCGACAGACGGAACTACGATTCTAGGAGCGCGACGGCTGGAGCGAAGTACGTCGCCGCCGAGGTCGACCGTCGATAATCAGTTACAGCCGGGACCAGTTACTTCTGTTCACAACAGGCGGAACTACACCTCCAGGAGCGCGACGACTGGAGCGAACACGCGCGACGCTATGTACATACCAGTTCCAGTTACTACTGTTGGCGACCGCCGAAATCGCGACGGCTGGAGCTAAACACGTCGCTATGCGGTTACTACTTTTCGAGCTAACTTCAAGAGCGATTATAAATAATTTATTTGCAAATTATAAGTAATTTATAATATTGTCGTCGTTCTTCAGTAACAGGTACCTGATTTGTTGTGGAGCGCGACACGACGTTACAAAAAAATACCGCTTCAAAATAGCGTTACTCCAATACCGACATATCACTATAAGGTATATACATTTTTGCATACGCTTAAACCAATAATTATGGAAACATTTTTTCCACTCTGAAGCTGATATCGTAGAAATATGGTTTTGAAAGTCTTCAACAGTTTTTTCAGGTGGTGAAAACCGCTGTCCGCGCATTTTTTGTTTAACAGTGGGAACAAGAAAAAGTCACTAGGCGATAAATCGGGTGAATACGGGCAATAAGACATTAATTCGATGTTTTTCTCCTTCAAATATTCAGTTGTTTGGCGTGCTTTGTGGGAGCTAGCTGGAATTCTCGTGATGAAGAATGATGCGACGTTTTTTTGTTCTTTTTCCTTATTTCATCGAAGACCGTTGGCAAAGAAATTGTTGTATACCATTCGGCATTAACAATTCTTCAATCCTCTAATGAATGATTGCGACGTGCCCAATACAAGTGAAGAATCAAGCGATTGAAAAACTTGAAAGGCAACCCTCGTATCTGGCGAACTGTAAGACTTTTTATTCATCTTCCCTTCTGAAACTCGTATTTAACTTACTGTAAACTAACTTTTCTCTTTATTATTCAACAGAATCATCTTCTGTGCAATTAAAAATTCGTAGATTTTTAAGGTTTAAATTCACTAGAGAATAATCTCCTTACCGGTAAATTTTATTATTAAATAAAAAAGTGTTAAACATATTTTAGTGAATTATTTTATTTCTCTCAGCTGTAAATAATATTATATTATCACCGATTTAAAATATTTACCATAAAATTTGACTATTTTAAAAATTTCAACATATTTGACCAATTTTCGACGTTTTTTAGATAGAAGAATGGAAGATGAGTCGTTCCCAGTCCGGTTCTACCATGACCATAAACACCATAACCAACGGTAAAGATGACATTAGCATATACAATGGCGACGAGAACCACAAGGTGGGTACTTAAATCGTTAATGCCCATTAAATATTCTCCAATATTTTATCTTGAACGTTTTTATCATTAAAAATAATCACAGCCCAAAAAAATTGTAAACCTGTTTGAAGACATTGTGTAAATGGATAATCTAACTTTGATGATCAGGTCTATTATAAAAGCTGTTTAAAAAGGTGATATTTAGTGTTATTTGTTATTATTGTTTTATTAGGAGTAAAAATGACACTTTTTATGGCGAGGCTGTACGTTTGACATTACAGGCGAATTTTTACTCCGAATAGAACATGCTATTTTTGTCAAACGTCACAAATAAGTTTTTAAACAATTCCAAACGTTGCAAATTATATAAAAATATTTAAAAGTATTACTTTGTAAGTCATTATAAATCGAGAAACTATGGTTACGCTCGTTGAATTTGTTTGTATCAGTTTAATAATTTGTTAATAATATATTTTCGTACTTTTGTGCTTAGGCGTAAACTTTTATGCCTAGGCGTTAAAATAACGTTTTTATATTGCGAATCACGTCGCAAAAATTAATACTTTTTTGACGTTTGAAAAAAAATTAGTAGAAGTTTTTGTTATCCACAAAATAAATTCTGAAGACTTTCTTGTTTGTAGGTTTGGGCAGGTAGTCAAGACAATCTAGACGGCATTTATGACGTATACGCACCTTCATCTACGTTAAGCCGGCCTTCTAGACCTCGACAAATCGCGCAACCTGTATCTGTACCTCCGCCACCAATCAAAGAGAAGAAGAAGAAGAGTAAAGGTCTGTCAAAGTCACTGGCAGGATCGAGGGAAGATTTGTACCATCCTATTATGAATGGAAAAGTAAGATATTAATAACTATTTAATTACTCACTCTTAAACTGCTTATAGATATTTAGATAAGAAATCTGCTGATATGCGTTTTTTTTATACACGAAATTTGTGTTTAAATTTAAATTATAAAACACAACATCTTGATAATATGACACCATAGGTAGAAGATTAAATTTACAAGAAAAAAAGAGGAAAAATCCGGTAGCAAAACACAGCACACCAAATCCCATTCAAATCGAAATAAGGGTTTTTATAACATCTTAAAAAAATGTGTTTAATTTTTTAAAGTTTGATGCTGATAAATCTAACGAATAAATGAACCACTCTTGTATATTTTGTAAATGTAAATTTTGTCCAATGAACTTATTTTGATACCAAAAAGACATGCTTCATATTTAGTTTAGAAATTTACGATCATAAACGTATCGATATACAATTTTATAATATTAGTGGCGCAGTGGATAGGATAGTAAACATTTGGATTACAGATAGAGGTACCGATTTGGTCATCGAAACTGTGCAGTCTGGATTTTAACGTGTAAGACAGTGATGTAGACAGCTCAGTGGAAAATCAAACAATGTATTAAAAAGAGATAAGCATTGGGTCAATACATTTCTTCTATGCGGTATTGCCGGATTTTGCATCAAAATTTCAAACCGCGCAACTAAACGTTTACGAAAAATCTTGCATCTAGGGTTGAAACTTTATTTTTCACTCTTATTTACTCATTTTACTACAGCTGTAATAGATTATACAGAGAAGACCAGGCTACTAGTAACATAGCAAGTTGCCGGACGAATTTACGTTTACCCAATTTGTGTTTGTACTCGAGATTCACTGCCGGCTAGTCGGCTAGTCAGACAGTATGTAGTTGCAGTTGTGCTTGGACGGGTCGATCGTGACAGACTAGGAATACGACGCGAGGAGTCCCGAGTATTTATTATTTTCATTTTAAGTGTTTACCTTCACTTAAGGTAACATTTAAAATAAAAATACTTAAATCTTTATTATTTGAGTGTGTTTACAAGCCAAAACTAAAAATAAATAAATGCTCTAAACCCAAAAAAAACAAAAATATTACACTAAATAAAAAAAAAGTTATAACAAGTGTTGAAAAAGACCACCTTCTTGTGCTAGAGAGAAGCCTAGGCGGTCGTAAAATCCCCGTCTGGCATTGGCTAACATATTAGGGCTAATAGTTTGGAAAGCCTCTCGTATTTTTACTTGAAGCTCATCCAGATTATTAGCCCTATTATGACCATACACTTTGGGTTTTACATAACCCCACAAAAAGAAATCATTGGGAGAAAGATCTGGTAATCTAGCGGGCCATAAAATAGTTCCATATCTACTAATTAAACGGTTAAACACTTGCTTTAACTCCTGTTCTTCATTAATCAACACATCAGGCTTCTTGTGTTTTTGTGGGGACACGCACCCATGTGTTTCAAAATTATTAATAACTCTTGATATAGTAGGTAAAGATAGAATTGCCCTGTTCACAAAAGTTTGTGGAAAAATTATTTGTATATCCCGATAAGACCTATTTTGGAAATACCATTTTACAATTTGAATTTTCTCACAAACTTCGTAAACATCCATTATTTTACTTAAAAAATAAATTTTACACGAGAACTGTCGCGAGAATCTATGTATTCGTTTTGGCTATTAAAACACGAATAAATACAAATTATGAAACATTCTTATCACATATACTACCTATTTCTATTTTATCGCATTTTTTCGTCTGCTTTTTATCCGGCGGACGGGTATACGCTAATTCGTCCGGTTCTGCCTATGTACTACTACGGTGGTCGGTCTGTATATTGCTTAGGTATATTATCTTCATTTCAGTAGTATACATGAAAGTTTTTAAAATAGCTTATATTTTTCTACACACATTTTTCCTATTAAATGTAAAAAACCGGCAACACTGTATGTCGTTTTCGATTTTGTCTCTCTGTCTGTCAACCGGTTATTTATATTTTATTCTCTGTCACAGGCATTAAAATCCAGACTGCATAGTTTGCCTCACCAGCAGGGTATATTAATTTGTATATTAGTAATATTAAACTTGATGTTTTAACTAAATTAAAGAAAAAATGAAGCTAAAAATAAATAAGCAGTAGAAGTAATTGAATTTATTTAAAACTCATATTATAGCTGAAACTTTGGTTTTGTTGATCAATTTATAAACTCTATTATCTGTTCTTTAGGCTAGTAGCGTCTCAGGAACCTTAATGAAACCAAGACATAGCATGCCAAGAGATTTAAGGGAAATGAGCATGCCCCCTGGCCCTCCTCAACCTGTATATATCGTGGGACCACCGCCAGGACCGTACCAAGGAACCTTACCAAATCCAAAGTTTTTCAAACATCATGGTAAACTACCACTTTGTTATAAATAATGTCTATAAAATTGTGCCTTATTATTACAAGAAGTTTTCTCGTGTTTCTTAAAAACAATTTTTTTTTGGTTAAAGTAAAAAGCACTAGAAAATGTATCTCCATCTCATCTCAGTATGTTTAAATTTAGCTCGTACATTTACTGAAATGATCTGAAAAGATTCAAACCATTCGATTTGACACTTGTTGTCATCTCTTCTTTATACTTTTATATTTTTTTGTTTAAATTCAAGTATTTTCTATACATTCGTCTTCTTCTTCTTCCTTCTTCATAGTAAACGAATCGCCTGTTTGGTTTCGTCTTCTCTACCGGTCAGACAAAGGGTCAGTCTCACAAGTTGTCGTTCCATCGTTTTTGTGGACGTCCTAAGCTTCTGCGATCTAGCGGTGATTTGTCGCGTGCAACTCTCACTATCCTTCTGTTGTCCATTCTGCTAATATGCTCTGTTCCATTCTTCCTTTCTGCTAGGAGTACACTCATTTACATTTTTACCTTGCATGCTCTTCTTATGCTTTCATTTCTCTCCTTGTCCAGAAGCGTCTTTCCAGCTATTCTGCGTAATACTCTCATTTCGGTTGTCTCTAGTAGTTGTTTAGTTGTCGCTGTATCAGGTCGAGTTTCTGCAGTGTATGTCATTATTGGTCGTACCGTTGCTTTGTAAATTCTCGCTTTAGTTTCCACCTCAATGTTTTTATTTCGCCATATCGTGTCATTCAGGCATCCTGCTATTCCTGGTTGCCTTCGTTGTCCGTTCTCGCACCTCCGCTTCTACATCACCATATCCTGAGCCTAGATACTTAAACTTCATCTCTTGATGGATAGCATTGCCCTCGACTTCCAGTTTGCATCTTAGTGGTACTTTTTATTGTCGTCATGCATTTAGTTTTCTGGGTCGATATTATCATATTAAGTGATTTGGCAGTGCAGTTAAATCGATGTAATAAGCTGTAGATCGTCCTCATTTTCAGCTACCAATACGGCGTCGTCGGCATAGCACAGAATAGTAATTTCCTGGTCGCCCATACTGTATCCCTTCAGTAAACGTACATTTCCTATTATTTCGTTCATAATGATGTTGAAAAGAAGAGGGTTCCTAACCTAACCTAACTAAACCTTGTCGGATACCACGGCCTACCTTTACTGGTTTGGTCAGTACCGCGTTAATTTTGGCTTGAATTTGGTTCCGCTTCATATATGTTTCTATACATATATTTCAATACCTTTCTAGATTTGAATATGCGATCCACGATCAATTTTATTTACAGAAAAGTTATTCATTGTTATTGTCTTTTCTTTTAGGAAATACCTTTTCTCATAGGCCGAAAGGCAAGATGCTGATACCAGCGAGACCTATACCACCTCCCATGGTACCAATAGGACCAGTAATCATACCAGCACCCGCGCCTTCAACTTTAACCAAATCGAAGAAGAAACACAAACAAGTGCCCATGGAGGAACCGATTTATATGCCCAGTAATCGAGCGCTCTAGTCCTGTAGCTAGCTACCAACCAGTCAACTTTCCCCACGAAGCTTACCTGATGCAACATTATGCTACAATGGAAAGTCAAGGTTAGTATAAAATATATAGGGTGTTTTAAAAGCATGTATCATCTCTCGTGAGGAGATTCCTTACGTAAAAATAAGATTTATTTTCATATCAACATAGGTCCGATTCTGCTTTTTGTTTCGTAGCTACATGGTGTTGAAATCTTAATATTTTTTCGATTTACTATCGAAATACACGAATTACTAAAAGTACTTGGAAGAAAGTTATAATAAATCCAAAGATTATTAAGACTTTAACACCCTGTAGCTACGAAACAAAGCAGAATCTGACCTATGTTGATATGAAAAATAAATCTTATTTTTACGTGAGGAATAGTTCTTACACCCCTTCTCTTTGTTCTGCTCTCCCACGAGAGATGGCACATTTTGAAACACCCTGTATACCGTGTGAGAACACGGGGCATAGGAAATCCCTTGTAAATTTTGAAAGGTTAAATATTATCTCCCAGATAATTTTGTATAAAAGTTGTATTAGACTTTTTGAATAGGCGTTAATTAAAGTTGTGCTTTCGCCTAGAATTTTGTTTTATTCAGAATGGGCATTTAAATGCTACTTGCAAAAATCTACCTCCGAATTAGGAAAACTTATAATACGGCCCAGGAAAAAGCTACAAATTAAAATACCAGCAAGAATATGATTAAAAATTACTGCAGTCAGTCTTGTAGGCGGTGTTCACTCAAGACTGAGAAACAAATCGTTGTGTTGATCAATCGATCAACAATCGATCGTAAACAATTTTCCCCATTAGCAATTCCGTTATTTTAGTAACTGATTCATCAGCATCTTATCCGTAAATTACAATTATTTAGCAACAATGTTATTGATTTTAGGTAAACAACGAAGAAGTAGAGAAAGATCTGTGGAAAAGCAAAGCAAACTAAATAAAAAATTAGCCCAAAGTATGAACGGACTTGATGATCCAAATTTAATAAGAGATGATGAAAGTCCATTCAACACAGGAATATATAGGTAGGTTTATAATTCTAACAAAATATTATTGATATTCATATTACATAATTTCATTTATAGGAAAAAAGGCCACCTTAATGAAAGGGCATTCTCTTACTCTATCAGGCAAGAACACCGAAGTCGAAGTTATGGAAGTTTGGCGAATTTGAAGTTTGCCAGTCCTATACCAAATGGAGTTCATGATGTAAGTATAAAGATAAAGAGCTTAGTTAACACGGTCAAAGTGTACTTGGATGAAATATATTTGGACGCTGCGCACGTCTTATTTGGACGCCACTTGGATCGTATCAAGTATATTATATTTATATATATATATATATATATATATGATTGTCTATGAACTCTTTCTGAAGGTCACCGAAACCTGAACGCGGAATTCGGTATTCTTTCGCATCTGTTATAGTTAATTTGTGCCAATGTCTTCTAAATTTATTATTGAATAAGTGTATTAAAAATATAGGTTTCAAAGGTTATATTAAGGTATCTCACAAGGTTTGGTCCAAAAAAAAATGTTTTTTTTATCAAAATTATTAGTAGATAAGAAGTTCTACGTATTTTTATAAATTTAAAAGGCAAAATGTACTTTTATATGGAGTTGACATATTTGTTACTTCCTGATTAATAATATTTCCAAATATACATTTCTAATATTTATAAAGTAATTAAACTGTGCTCAAAATTTACTGTCTGTCACTCAAACTCGACTGTGCTCAAGATTCATCCAAACTATAGCTTCATTCATAACCTCGAAATTAGTGGTGTCAATTAGCGTAGAAGTTTGTTCCTGTCATTTGCATTCAGAACGGCAAAATTAGTGGTAGGCATTTTCAATTAGTGGAAAAAGTTAACAAACATTTAACTTTTTCAGTAATTATACTTTCAATTAGCAATCAGCAAATACAAAATTTGCGACGAATGTCATTTTGGCCTTTGATTATCATCCGTCAAGACAAAATTTGGTTATACATTAAAAGTTTATTATTTTATTATTATATATTATTATTTATATATTATAGCTAAATATTGGGCTTTCTCTATGAACTGACTATTGGAAGCTGTTGCTAGGATATTCTATTAATTTTAATTGTGTTTGTTAGACATTGTAAATGATCGTAAACTAAAAAGTATAAAGTGTAATGAGGAAAATGCATATTTTTAAATAATGGTTTTAAAAAATAGTTCATATAATTACAAAATGAACAAAAATAAATCGTTGATATCGGTTAAGAAATGCCTCTAATATAAAATAATTAAATATTGTTAATTTAAATGGCCGGGCAAACGCTCTCTACCGCGCCTTGCCGCTGTGACGTCACCCGCCGTTCTTCTGGTTGAGTGGAGCCAGACGCGTGTTTATTTTACACAGTTTTGTGTTAATTAATACATAATTAGTAATTAGTGATATTTATAAATAGTAATGGATGAGCGAAAACAAAAAAATGGTCCAAGGCCATGAGAAGAGATAAAAAGAAAAACGTTAAATTATCCTCTATTTTTACGATTTATTGTTGTGAAGATCATTTTGATGTAAGTTCATATAT